>NC_141141.1:95512448-95761450 GCF_053477565.2 Lygodium microphyllum
CACGAGCTGCGCCATCTCACAAGACCAAAGGCAGTGCTTTGGAGTTTCTAGAGACTGCTGTGGGCAACATTTACAATCTCCATCCTTCTACATCTGAGCTAGCCAACTCCCCACCACCAGACCTCCATCTGCCAGCAACCATAAGAAATACGATACCCTCCTCGGCCTCCAGTTGTCCCATAGGCGGCGCTAGAAAATCTGCCGGAAAGCATCCGTGATGCTATGCTCCACCCAGTACTTGGTACGTGACGGTGCCCAGTCCATGTCCTCCTGCATCAGTACGTATCTGCCAATCCTTGCTGTGTATTCCAGGAGCCTGTGTGGCTGCACAGTGGTTAGCCATAGCCACTCTTTAGGGTCCCACTCAAGCTCATCAAGTGGCTTGCTCTCCCATATCCGAAGGCACCACTCCTGGAACTCCTCCCAGAACACATAAGGGTCCAGACACCATGTCTTCCCCTGAAGGCCAACCACCTAAACCCTCATCCACGGAAAGACAACTATCCCCTCATCCTACTGCCCATTGTCAAGAACCAGACGCCCCCCCTCCTGCACGGTGAAGAAAGTCCCATGTGGGGCACCGCCCACTCTACTTGCCACCTAAACCCTCATCCACGGAAAGACAACTATCCCCTCATCCTACTGCCCATTGTCAAGAACCAGACGCCCCCCCTCCTGCACGGTGAAGAAAGTCCCATGTGGGGCACCGCCCACTCTACTTGCCACCTGTAGGGGGATACTTGGTGAAAATCTAGCAGCTCATACCTCCCTAGGCTCTACTGGCTCTTGTATCAGGGGTCAAGCCACTCCTGAGGTATCACAACCTTAATCTCCCTTCTCATCAACTCAACTTCTCTCTGGTATCCTGATGCCCACTACAACACCTCATGGTCCGCCATCTTGTACACCTCCCGCCATGTCCTGATGGTATGAGCCAGGCCGGCCTCCCAGCCAGCCCATTGGATGTGGGGGCACTCGCCAATTTGTATTCCCTTCTGATCTCTGACCTAGGGGTTCCAAATCATCGATTGGCTGTCTATCTCCTCCTGAAAACCTGGGGGAATTTGAATAAGGGCCTTACGAAGGCCCTACTACACACGAAGTAGGCTAGAAAGAAAGGAGGATCTAGGGGGCATGATCTAGGCCATCATAAAGAGCCACCTTAAGGACGGCCTCCAATCACCCCTAAGCCTCGGTCTGCACTCTTGGAGTCCCTCCTGCAATAGGACCTTCCATGTCTGCCTCCTGGTGTGAGACCGCGGACTACTAGCTTGCCCAAAAGGACAAGACTCTAGTACTTTGGGTCTATGATCCCAAGCCCTCCCTCTGACCGATACCGGATGATGGTCACCCACGCCACCTTGGCCCGGGAGTCCCTGGAACCGTTGGACCTTGTCCAAAGAAAATTCCGCAAGAGGCAGTGAAGCTGAACTACACAGGATGAGGAAAAGCACCAACACGAGGCAATGTACCAGGCCGTCGCTAGGAGGACCTGGTTAACCACCACGGCTCCGGTTGCTAGGGAAAGGCGAGCAGTGCTCTATTAAGTCAACTTTCACCGAATAGTATCAAGGACTAGAAGAAATTGCTCGGCCGGAGTGATGTCGAGTCCCACCTAGAATCCTAGGTAACGGATGGTATGCCCTCTGCATATCCATCTAAATCCTAAGTGGACGCCCCACTCCGTGCTAGAATCCGGGTCTGTAAGGAAACCAACCAACTTTCACCAATTCATTTTCACTCCTGCTGCAATTCAAAACACCTCGAGAGCTAGTCTCACTCTCTCCAACATCAGCTCATCGTCCTCTATGTAGAGTGTTGTATCATTGGCATACTCTAAGTCTCGCAGCTCCGTCTCCTCTCTCACCGGAAGTTGAAGGCCACGTAACCCGCTCACACATGACATGAGGAAGTAAGGCATTGCCTTTGCAAAGAGTAGGAACAAATATAGGGCCAAAGGGCAGCCCTGTTGGACCGATCTCTCCAGCCGGAACTCCTCTCCTCGCCTTCCACCTATGAGAACCCTACTGGTAGCCGATCTGTAAAGTGCAGAGACCCCGCGGATCCATGCCTGGGGGAAGCCCAACCTCACCATGGTACCCTCTAAGAAGTCACAGTCAACCTTGTCATAGGCTTTCTCAAAATTCACGAGTAGTACCGCCAATCCCTAACCACTGTGCCGAGGCCACTCCGTCGCCTCAAAGAAGGTGAAGACATTGTCTAGGATGCTCCTATCCTAGGCAAAGCCTGTCTGTGCGTCATGGATGATGTCTGCAAGCTTAGGATGGAGTCACCTACCAATCATCTTGGCTAGTGCCTTATAGGCCACCGACAATAGGGTGATCGGTCTCCATTGGGATAGCTCCAACCGGTCTCCCCCTTTCGGGAGGAGAGTGATAAGACCTATCGATAGACTCCTTGGCATCCGTCCTGAGCTGAAGATCTCCTGGAAGGCCAACAATAGGGGGGAAGACCTGTATACATGATCAGCAAATCAACGTGATTTACTTCTATTTACAGGCCCCTATTCCTGATCAGCTTCATCATCATCTTCAACTTCCCGAGCTCCTGAGCACCCTCGGGCATTAACTTGGCATTGTAGCCGATACTTTGGGCATGAGCTTGGGCATCATTTAAGGCTCGTGGGATCAACCATTATCTTACAGTTTATGACAGATTGCTGTACTAACATCTGGGACAGCATATTCTCAGAGTTTGGAGCTCCCATTTATGTCTACTAATACTTGTATGGTACCATGATGCTTGAGGGATGTTACGACATTGTATTGGATGCTTATTGGCTGATTTAGGCTCTTATTTGGCTCAGTTCTCAGAGGCTTTTTTCACTGCTGTTATAACAGGGCAGCAAGCTTTTATCAGGCAAAAATAAATGTCTATTGCTCTTGGATGTCATCCGCGTGCTTCATATAAACGTATTGGTGCTTAGCATTGGTCTATGCACTCAAAGATGCTATGGGATGCTCTTGAGCTTTGATTTTGAGCTTGGCAATATTCACCTTGATTGCGATTTCATGCCTTGGTTGCTTTAGTGGCTTATGAAGTAATGGGCTTGAAGAACATATTGGGTTTTATGCTTCCGTCTTATACTTCATGTACCTTGGATGCTCGGATGTCATGTGCTTAGTGTATTGAGCTTACATTGCTCATTTGGCATTCGACTTTTATTCTAGTGGGAGCTGCTACTTGTTACTTGGATGTTACATAGAGCAATTGATACTTGCAATTGATCTTAAGTGTATTACTGTGAGACAATAGGACTCATTGTGCCATGTAACATGCTCTCTTGATATGTGTGCAGTTACCCTATCATGGCTGATTTGATCTGTTTGCGTGGACTTGGCACTTATGTCTGGTATTTATACGCTTTTGGGTTATGTATTGAGCTTTGCTCAGTGGATTATGCATATGGCAGTTCTCTTTATTTACCCTTGAGACCTACCTTGTGCATGATGTCTATGTCTATTGCATATATGGTTATTGACACACTGCGATTATGACAGTCTTCAGTGCTGGTTATTCTTGTCTTCTTCATCTTGATTGCTCACAATGAGCCGCTGACCTATTGCTGCAATGTATTACAGCAGCCTGTCATTTTTTATCTATGCATTCTTTATGAGAGCACTCACTTGTACTTCACAGTTTCTTGATTGTAGTTTGTGAACAGCTCATTACCTTTGCAATCTTGCTTGTTTACAGTTTGATTTGGCAATGGTTTTGGGGCTGATAAACATTGATGTTGAGGATTGGGTTGAACTAGATGAGCTATGCATTTCCACAATCATTTTATCACTCTCTAAGCAAGTTCACTACAATGTTTTGACTAACAATCTGACTGCATATCAGCTTTGGATAGAGATTAAGAATCTTTACGATAAGCAGAGTCCTCCATCTCAAATTTATTGGCTAAAACAGTTGATGGACCTTCGCATGAAGGAAGGGCCTTCCATGTCTGCACATTTGAATGAGTTTCACTTCATCATCAGCCATCTCGCTTCATAGGAGATTGAGTTCAAGGATCCTTTGCATTCTTTCTTTCTACTTGGTACTCTATCTAAGTCATGGGATACTTTCCATATGGCTCAATGGCCTAACACCTCAAAGGATGGGCTGAAATTAAAGGATGTTGAGGGTGCCCTCTTGGCACAAGGTGAACAAATTGAATGTGGATACTTCATGTACGCCACATGCATTGATTGTGAGAGACTAGCAAGATGGAAATGGCCATGGTAGAGACTCTCAAATGTCGCAATCTAGGACACATGGGCTGTCTCATAGTAATTCCTATGGTTGTAAGTCTGGTCTTACTTCTTATTATTGTGGAAAAGCAGGTCATATTTGGTGAGAGTGCCATAAAATGCACAACCCCGACAGGCCCGCAAGTGGACACTGACGGCTTTACACAGGTCTAGAGACGACAGAGAGGGAGACGACAGGGGGGGTCTCATTGAGCCCCTCAGACATAGCCATGGGAGTAGAGAGTAGGAGGGCGAGTGACGAACCCCCAGCAAAGCACCCCGCAGCACCCCCTAGCTCTTCCCGCCTAGCAGGATCATAGACCTCCACCTCCACTATCCACGGAGGCATCACACACTACATCACCTGAGATTCCACAGCCCCACATCCACCCCCTCCTCATGGATCCCCCCCCCACCGACCCTAGCCCATAGTCTCCCCCTTCTAGGGCCACCCGGCGCCCCCCCCCCCAAAAACACCTGCCTCATACCTCCGATGACCCCACCATTCCTCAATCTTCCTCCTCCCCACCATCTCTCCCATTGATCAATTCCCCTCATTCTCACCTAGTACAAGTGACCCCCCATCCCTCCCTTCCCACAGGAGGCGACGAGCCTCATATACCTATATCTTCCCCTCACTAGCAGCCTAGTCCCCCCCCCTCCCCACATAGCCACTAGCTCATCTAACCCTGTTGCCCGTCACACTTTCCTGAGACAAGCACAGTTTGCTACCATAGGAGTTCTTTGGTAGTGGTCCGTAGTCTTGCT
This sequence comes from Lygodium microphyllum, assembly GCF_053477565.2. Classification (NCBI taxonomy): domain Eukaryota; kingdom Viridiplantae; phylum Streptophyta; class Polypodiopsida; order Schizaeales; family Lygodiaceae; genus Lygodium; species Lygodium microphyllum. Next base: position 95,517,473 of record NC_141141.1, read on the forward strand.
TTAGAGTTGCGGAGCGCGGAGAGTTTCCACTACCTGTGGAGGTGGGGATCTTCGTGGTCCGCAAGTCAAGGAGCGGCAAGGTCCATTTACTAGTACCACGAGAAAGACCAAACTATGCTTTCTTCCTACAGACCTCTCATTCATGACACTGGACAATGACATAGATAGAGGAGGAGGTGAAGGGCCAAGTGGCTGACCACATCTCCTAGTGGATGGAAGAAGAAGGACTAGCACTCTTTTCCTAGCAGTGGCCAGGGTGCATGATGGACATTAACTGGTGGGTTGGAGTTGAGGTCCCACATTTGAGCATTATTTTTCGAGCCCCTCCACAGTGGAGAGCACCGATGGATGTGATCAAGTGGCCCCTTGCACAGGCTGCCCATTTCTACCAGTGTACAAAGTCACACCTCTCAGTCTAGCTGATAGATGCCCCGGTGGTACCGCCTGGAGCATCTATTACTCTCATGGTCCGCTAGAGAGCCACCACGAGGGAATCGAGTTCACCTTCCACGCATGCCCCATAGCTCTTATTCTTCATCAGCAACTTCCAGACGGAACAAATGCCTGTTGTTCGGTCAGTCACAAGCTTCCCTATGGGTTTACATCTAGCATCTTAGAATGTGAATAGCCTCCACTACAGTGGGACACATGGTTCCAAGAAGTTGATTGTTCGGCAGGAGTTGTAGCCTACCCTTGCTGGATGGATCAACATCTTATTTGTGCAGGAGCACAAGCTCACCCCCGCCCAGGCCCATCCGGAAGGAAAGGAAGGACGCGCAATAGAAACCTATGGTCAGACGCCAGTGCACTCAACAAGTGCCCCCCAGTCAAACACCTTGTACGTAGTCCTCTCTGAGGAGCAACTCTTAGCCGTCCGAGCTAAAGAGCTGGAGCTAATGGAAACAGCGATTTATGGTCAAGTAGTAGGACATTCCCCAGCCAGGGCCCAGCTTCGGGACTGGCTTCACTCCACGCTGCACATCAGCACAGTGTAGATCATGGAGGCGGTCCTATTGGGCCAAGGGATCTTCATAGTCCGGCTCAGCTCAGTAGACGTAGCTCGCGAGCTACTCTCCAGTTCACCATATGCGTCTACGAAGGGGGTCATATACATGGTCCCTTGGTACAGTGGCTTTAATGTGGAGACGTTTGCACTCTACAACAGGTTTCTTCGGCACCCGATCACCCTTCTTTTCCCTGGCCTTGTGATTGAGTATCGTCAGTTGGTGAAAGACTTTGGACGGCTCTCAGCACTGTCCTTCCCGCGTCTTTTGTGGATGCAGTGACAGTAGTAGGAGTCCCAAAGGTACGGGTGGCAGTGAAAGAGGTCAAGAATATCCCACAGTTCCTAGAGATTGAGGCAGGCGGGCACTCCTTTAGGCAGCAAGTTATTGTGACTGGGCAACTAGGGCAGTGCCTGCGCTGCCACGACTTTGGGTATTAAGCAGCAAGTTATTGTGACTGGGCAACTAGGGCAGTGCCTGCGCTGCCACGACTTTGGGTATTAGGCAGCAATTTGTACGGGTTTTGGAGCCAAGGCGGCTCCTCCCACAGGTCCGCAGGTGGACGCTGACAGTTTCACACGGGTCCACAGACGACAGAGAGGGAGACGGCAAGGGGGGGCGTAGCCAGATTCTTAGACCCAGCCTCGTCAGCAAGGTGTTGGCGGCCGAGCGACCCCCTCTCGGCAGAGCACTCCACAGCCCCCCGCTATCTGCCCCACTCGACAGTACCGCAGCTCCCCACATTCTCCACCCGCACCACAGACTGCCTCGCTTGAGTTCCCACAGGCCCCTCACCCACCCCCCCATATCCGATGCCCCCCCTCCTCCCACTGACCTTGACCCACAGCCCCCCCTTGCTAGGGCCAGCACCACCCCCCCCATCCGCCATGCATCTCCAACCATCTCACCGTCCCTCGATTCTCTTCCCCCCCATCACCCCCCCTACCGAGCACCCCCCTGATCCGCACCCAGGTTAGGTGAGCCCCCCTAGACCCACCCCCCCTCCTCCCACAGGAGGTGATGAGCCACACACACCTACCTCCTCCGCGCACCAGCAGTCTTCCCCCTCCCACATAGCCACCAACTCATCCGCCACTGCCACCCACCACACTTTCCTGAGACAGGCACATTTTTTGCCACAAGAGTTTTTCCGCAATGGCCCATGGTCCTACCTGCGAGTTGTGGATTGCGGAGAATTCCCACTACCTCTAGAGGTGGGATCTTCGTGGTTCATAAGTCAAGGAGGGGCAAGATCCACCTACTAGCACCACCGGATGGACCAAACTATGCCTTTTTTCTTCAGCCATCTTACTCAAAGGAGTGGACGACTACACAGATTGAGGAGGAGTTGAAGAGTCAGGTGGCGGATCACATCTCCCAGTGGATGGGAGATGAAGAATTAGCACTGTTTGCACAACAGTGGCCAGGTTGCATGATGGACATTAACTCGTGGGCTGGCGCCGAGGTCCCACACTTGAGCATTATCTTTCGAGCCCCTCCACAGTGGAGAGCTCTGAGGGATGTGATCAAGTGGCCCCCAGCACAAGCGGCCAGCTTCTACCAATGTATAGAGTCGCGATTTGCAGCATGGCTGATAGATACATTGATAGTACCACCTGGAGCATCTATCACCCCTATGGTCCGAGGGCCACCATGGAGGACTGGAGTTCACCATCCAGATCGGCACCAAAGCGCACTTACATGCCTCACAGTCTCTCCTCCTCATCTGCAGCATCCACACCGAACAGATGCGTGTTCGGTCAGTCACAGGTTTCCCCATGAGCTTACATCTTGCATCCTAGAATGTGAACAGTCTCCACTACAGTGGGGCACGTGGCTCCAAGAAGTTGATTGTTCGGCAGGAGTTGCAGCCTGCCCTTGCCGGATGGATCGACATCTTGCTTCTGCAGGAGCACAAGCTCACCCTCACCCAGGCTCAGCGAGTTGGAAAGGTACTTCCAGGCAGCTCGCACACTTACTCGAAGCACGCCATAGGTGCCCACGGCAAGAGTGGAGGTGTATGCACCTCTATTGGCCCGAGTCTCACCACTTGTGTACGAGATCACGGGACGATAGTGGCAAGAAGGGTTCTATGGATCTGACTACATATTGGGGACTCGTGTATTGGAGTTCTCAATGTCTATGCCCCTACGGAGGTTAGGGCATGCAGCAGGTTCTGGGTGGAGATTGCAGCTGGACTCCCAGAGGTGGACTCCTGGATTGTTGGAGGAGACTTCAACAACCTGGAGGCTTTGGAGGACCAACAGGGCAGAGGAAGAAACTACAAGGGCATGGCTGGGGAGGAGCAGGAGGCATGGGAGGTCTTTTTGCTTGCAGTCGGAGCATGTGATGCCTGGAAAGACCCTGCCTTCCACAGGAGGGAGAGGTCGTTGGACTTCTCCTGGGGATACAGGTGGCTAGGTGGAACCCTGATCGAGTAGTTGGACAGGTTTTATGTGGGAGAGTGGGGAGGCTCTCGTGGAGGCCAGATTGAGTAGTTGGAAGGCACCATGTTATCCGATCATTGCCCGGTTCTCCTGACACTTGACCCCCCAACATCCGCCCTAGATACACGATCCTATTAGATCCCTGACTCGATCCATAGGAGAGAGGAGGTGTCGAGACAGATAGAGCAAATTTGGACCAGAGACTGGGACAAGAGGGACCGGATAGCAGAGGAGGTTGCAGAGGTCCTAGCCGAGTCAAGCAAAATCTGCCAAGAGGCAACCATACAAGCCAGGCAGCAGTGTTGGGAGGAGGAGAGCGCACTCCAGCGGGACCTTGCAGCCACGCAGAAATTATTACAGGAGGCACTAGGAGATCCCACCCTCCACGCACAGGAATTGCGCGTGCGTGCAGCCATTGCTGGCCTAGAGGACAGGCGCTCGGAGTTCTCTTTCCTCACCTCAGTAGCCTATTGGGCGTGGAAGGGAGACACGATGTGTAGGGAGTTCTTCCAGGCGCACCAGCCCCGCACCACAAGAGAGCAGATATGCAGCCTTCGGGATCAGTATGGGAGGACCCGTTCTAGCCCAGATGAGGTGATGGAGATTGCCACCGACTATTACACGTGCCTTTTCCAGCAGGAGACAGCTTCAGCTAGAGGACAGAGATGCAGACAGCAGGTATGGAATCACATCCCGTCCCTCATCACAGAAGAGATAGGACACTTCCTCCTAGCCCCCTTCACAGAGAAGGAACTAGAGGAGGCTTTCCATCCACACAGGATGGGCAAAAATGCCCGGGGGAGGATGGCCTCTCTAAGGCTTTCTTCACTACCTACTGGGAAGTGGTAAAGGACCCCCTACTGAGGGCTTTCCAGGAGATCTTCACCTCAGGACAAATACCAGGGAGTCTCTCGGCAAGCCTTATCAGTCTTCTCCCCAAAGGGGGAGACCGGTTGGAGCTCTCCCAGTGGAGACCGATTACCTTATTGTTAGTGGCCTATAAGGCACTGGCAAAGATGATTGGTAGGCGATTACGCCCCATGCTTCTAGATATCATTCATGACACATAGACAGGCTTTGTCCAGGATAGGAGCATCCTAGACAATGTATTTACATTCTTTGAGGCGGCAAAGTGGGCTCAACACAGTGGGCAGAGACTAGCAGTATTACTCTTGGATTTCGAGAAAGCTTATAATAGGGTGGACTAGGATTTCCTAGAGGGCACCATGGTGAAGTTGGGATTCCCCCACACTTGGATTCGTGGGGTCTTCGGCCTGTACAGATTGGCCACCAGTAGGGTTCTCATAGACGAAAGGCGAGGGGAGAAGTTTCGCTGGAGAGATCGGTTCGACAGGGCTATCCCCTGGCCCCATACCTGTTCCTACTCTTCGTAGAGGCAATGTCTCACTTCCTCAGGTCACGTGTGAGCGGGTTACGCAGCCTCCGACTTCCAGTGAGAGAGGAGACTGAGTTGTTAGACTCAGAGTACGCAAATGACACAGGCCTCTACATAGAGGACGATGAGGTGATGCTGGAGAGAATGAGGTTGGCTCTTGACGTGTTCTGCATTGTAGCTAGAGCAAAAATCAACTGGCGAAAGTCGGTTGGTTTCCTCACAAACCCAAACTCTAGCATGGAGTGGGGCGTCTTTAGATGGGTGAGCACAAGGCAGACCATCCGATACCTAGGGTTCCAGGTGGGACTCGACATCACTCCTGCCCAACAATTTCTTCCTGTCCTTGATTCTATTCAAAGGAAACTGACCTACTGGAGCACGGTTCGCCTCTCACTAGCCGGTCGAGCGCTGGTGGTTAACCAGGTCCTCCTAGCGACGGCCTGGTACATCGCCTCGTGTTGGTGTTTCTTCTCATCGTGCGTAGTACAGCTTCGCCGCCTAGTGTGGAATTTCCTTTGGTCTGGGTTTGATGGCTCCAGGGATTCCAAGGCCAAGGTGGTGCGGGCAACCATCATACGACATAGGTCAGAGGGAGCCCTTGGGATCATAGATCCAAAGTATCAGAGTATGGCTCTCTTGGGAAAGCTAGTTGTCCGCAGTCTCACACCAGGCAGGCAAACCTGGAAGATCTTATTGCAGGAGGGTCTTTAGGATTGCAAACCGAGGCTTGGCGGTGAGTGGAGGCCGTCCGTGAGATGGATCTTCATGTCAGCCCAGGTCACCCCCCCCAGATCACCTTTCCTTCGCAGCCTACTCCACGTGTGGCACGGCCTCTGTAAGGCCCTAATTCAGAGTCCCCCTAGGTTGCCAGGACAAAATAGATCATCAGCCGGTGATCTGGAACCTCCAGTTCAAAGATCGAGAAGGGGCACAGATAGGTGAGCGCCCCCACATACAGTGGGCTAGGTGGAAGGCCGGCCTGGCTTGTACCATCAGGACATGGCGGGAGGTGTACAGGATGGCAGATGAGGAGATGTTACAGCGAGTATCAGGCTGCCAGAGAGGAGTGGAGTTGAGGAGAAGAGAGATAGACGCAGCAATACCTCTGGAATGGCTTGCTCCCCCGATACAAGAGCCGATAGAGCCCGGGGAGGCATAGGCAGCTAGGTTTTCACCAGCACACATCCCCCTTCAGGTGGCAGGTAGAGTGGGTGGCGCCCCGCAGGGGACTTTCTTCGCCGTTCAAGAGGGGGGACGTCTGGCCCTTAACAGAGAACAACAGGATGAGGGGATTACCACCCTTTCATGAAGGAGGATTCGAGTGGTAGGTCTTCAAGGGAAGACATGGCGGCTGGAGCCCTATGTTTTCTAGAAGGAGCTCAGGGAGTGGCGCCTTTGGATCTGGGAGGGCAGACCACTTGATGAGCTGGAGTGGGATCCAGGAGAGTGGCTATGGCCGGCCTCTGCGGTCGCCAAAGAGCCACCCAGGTTCCTAGAGGACACTGCAGGATCGACAGACATGTACTGATGCAGGAGGATATGGAGTGGGCGTCATCACGCAGCAGGCACTGGGCGGAGCACAGCATCACGGAGCCCTTCCGACGGACCTTCTAGCGCCACCTATGGGATAGCTAGATGCCGAGGAGGGTGTCGTACTTCTTATGGCTGGTGGCACATGGAGGTTTGGCGGTGGGAAGTTGGCTTGCCTAGATGCAGAAGGAGGGAGGCTGTAAGCGCTGCACCCAGCAGCCTTTGGAAACCCCAAAGCACTGCCTTTGGTCATGTGAGGAGGCGCAACTTGTGTGGAGAGGAGCATGCTGTATCCTTCAACGTATAGTACCTAGCCTTGGGTGTATATCATGGGGAGCTTTCTATTGGCAGGCAGTCAGCTAGGGCCATCACCGTTTGTGCGAGGCCAAGATGCAGGACATGATCTTCATGATCGAAGCAGGATCGTGCACAGTGGTCGGTCTGGAGGCTCTACCCATCCGCCAGGTACTGGAGTGTTGAGAAACACGGATCTAGAGCTAGTTGGCTATGGTGGATGCAAGTCAAACACACGATACATTATCAGAGTGAGAGATTGTAACTCAAATGAATTAGGTTCCAAGATAGATTAGCTTGGACTCATAAAGACAATTTTGAGTGACTCAAACTGATAGTGTCATTACATTATGAATGAGTGTCAAGTACATGGTTATATAGCTTTTTTGGATAGTACCACTTTCCTCTCTGTGCTTATGGGATTCTAGATATCTCTTTCTAGAGCTTTTGGAGCATACAACTTTTGTCATCTCTCTTATACATAGCCTCTTCTAGGCATACATCCTTTGATTTCTCAACACCCCCTCTCAAATGATGAATCTCTACCCTTGCTGGCTTTTGCCCCCCCTGCATACAAAGATGGACCAGGAGACTAGCTCTATAGTAGCCTAGTCAAGTTAAGGCTTGAGACTTTACATTTTTGGTAGGGTTTTTACAACATTCACTATGTGAAATAAAGATCCACTAAGGGAACCATGATCCACTAAGGGAGAGTCTTTGTTTTCTTGTCAGCAGAGCAGCAGCGGAAATTTGTTAATCTTCTTCTTGCTTCCTTGGCAAACTTTGGAGATATCCTTGTTCTTCTTGGTGACGTTGATCTTCAAGGTTTTCTTGGCTTTTTGTCTTCATGCTCTTTATTTTTGTTGACATCCTTTTTGTTGGCATGTGGTACTTCTCTTTTAATCTTCTTGACACGATCTTTGTGCTTCATAGATATGTTGATAAGATCTAGCATGATATATGCATAGTGCAAGCAAATCATTTCTGATGCGGGAAGGTCTTACCGTGAGTATACTCAGGCAGTGTCTAATCCCATACAAGTGCTTTAGATATTGAAGAAATGGCACAAAATGCTAGTGTCTAAAGAAACTTGATGGAGTAGAAAATCGGTATTAAAACTAAGATCACTGTGAATAGCTTAGAGTGGAGTTGGTTTGAAACAAGAGACACCAAATTCCTCTGCCTTTGAAAGAAGACCCAGCTTTTCAATGGATGACAATGAAAAACCTGCCTTTTCAGCAGCAGAGAGAAGGCCGGCTTTCTCAGCCTTGCTTAACAGTCTTAGTTGCTCCACCCTTGACAGTAATTTCACAGCAGTGATTCATCACCTGAGAAGACCAGACAGCTAGCTGCCTTATAGTGAGCGGGCCAAACTCTCAGCAATCTTCCAGTTGCAACCTCCCAGATGTATAACCTTCCAGATGCACCGCCCCCCACAATATACGATCCATCACTTGTACAGGCAAGGGGTCCAATTGATTCAACTGGATAGTTTTTGAACTCAAGCTGTGCCTTATTCCAGACCCAAAGAAAGATGGCACCGCCTCCAATAGCTGATGAACCAGGCTTAGGGACTTGTGATGCAGCAAGGAACTGTCTGCCAACGCAAGCAAGTCCATTGCGTGGAGAGGTGCATGATTTCAGGTGTGCGATCTCTATGCCAGAGGCAAGGTCCTAGACAGTGACGCTTGCGTCGAGTGGGAATGAAACAACAAGGGCTTCGCCAAAAGAAGCCAGTTTTCCCCCATCCACCAACGGCCGCGAGGCTGCTGTATTTCTCTCTCTTCTCTATTCACTCTAGCCTTGCTGCTGTCAGGCTGTCGAGCTTCTCTTGCCCTGTCAGGGCCTCTGCCATAGCCCGAGAGCTTGCCTCTTGAACTGGGGTAGAGACCTGGGGATCTGAATTCCTTCAATATAAACTCTAAACTGATCTTCTTGAGTAGCAGCACTTTCTTCCTTGAGCTCCTTTGGTAGCACCTCCTTCCTTAAGCTTCTTCTCCTCGTACACACAATGGATGTTGAATGGTTTGAAAGATTGGGATTGGAATGAGCTTGTAAAAGGAGAAGAATGAAGGAGGGAAAATCCTAGAGCATGCACAGAAGAAGAGATTCCACCTACTAGCTTCCTAGCTCAGCCATGGCTCTAATACCATGTTGAGAAACACGGATCTAGAGCTAGTTGGCTATGGTGGATGCAAGTCAAACACACGATACATTATCAGAGTGAGAGATTGTAACTCAAATGAATTAGGTTCCAAGATAGATTAGCTTGGACTCATAAAGACAGTTTTGAGTGACTCAAACTGATAGTGTCATTACATTATGAATGAGTGTCAAGTACATGGTTATATAGCTTTTTTTGGATAGTACCACTTTCCTCTCTGTGCTTATGGGATTCTAGATATCTCTTTCTAGAGCTTTTGGAGCATACAACTTTTGTCATCTCTCTTATACACAGCCTCTTCTAGGCATACATCATTTGATTTCTCAACATGGAGCCCATAGCAAACTGCTCAAAGGTATTGGAGATCATAGGGAGTCTTACTGGATGGCATATATGGAAGGCGTGGTGCCAAGAGGCTTTCGGCGAAGTGAGACTTTCAGCACATGCGACTTTAGCAGAGCTCTGGACCTCCATCATCCACTCCCTCCGCGACCGATGGGATCAGGTGTAGGGTGAGTCCAGGGCTCGTCAGGAGCTTCGCGGTCACTTCATGTGTACTTGGGGCGGCCAGGGTCTGTTCTTTGTGATGCAGGCAGGCAGCCCCATTTGGTGATATATAAACCCCCCCCCCATGGCTTCTTGCCCCCATCCCCCCTAGAACTCCCTGAAAGGCTTGTATACATGATGTATTGGTGACTTTGCATCAACTCCAGCTAGTTTGTTGAGCATGAGCACTCTGCTGTAATCAATTTTTTTGAGTAATATAATCAGCCACATTTTACTTGCAAAAAAAAAAAGAATGAATTAGTGACATATAAGTCAATGATGGATGCACAAATAGCAATGCCTGACGTGCCGGAATTAAAGAAAGAAGTGGAAAGTTTAAAAAAAGACATGCACACATGGGTGAATGTGGTAGAGGAGCTTAAAAGAAAGTAGAAAATGTTCAACAAACAATGAACGAAAATGCACAATGGATTGAGGTAGTCAGAAGAAATAAAGGGATGCCTCCTAACAAAGTAGAAATAATGAACACAACACTAGTAGAGGAGGAAGCAAAGAGGAAACTTCGTGCAATGCGTGTACATGCATGTACGTGTGGTGGGGCGGGCTAAAAAAGGAAACCCCCAAGAGGACGCTGAAATACTTTGTACTAAGATGGATGCAGATGGAACATGCATTATGGATGCTTGGAGGATACGTGATCCAAATGACAAAAGAGGTTAGATCCTCATGCTGAAATTTGGGGACATGGATAGCAAAAGGGCCTTCTTATCAAAAAGAAAGGCTTTGAAGGGCAAAAAGATTTACCTTGATGAGAATCTCACACCCGCAAAGTTAGAGCATAGAAGGGCTTGCATGCCAAAAAAAAGTGTTGGAGGCACGTAAAGAAGGCAAGTATGCTGTGTATAGAGATGGCAGAGTAATCATAGCAGAACGAAGGTCGCAATGATGGTATGAGGCCTATGAGACGTTAAAGATGTCCCTTTGGAATTGTAATGGTTCAATGAGACTTGATGTAGGTTATTTTGAGGATACTTTTCGTGGGATAGACATGGCTATGTATACAAAGATATATTAGTGTACAAATTCTAGATTACCGGATGTTGTGGGATACAAATGGGAGAGCATATACAGACCTCAACCCCATAGACCAAGAGGAACCAAGGGGTAAGGAGGGGTGGCTATTCTTTATCATGAGAGCCTCCAGGACATGATTCACGTGGTTTCACGAGATGTGGATGCTAGATACATGTGGGTAAGGCTAAGGATAGGGCACCCGAGGGATCTATATGTTGCGGTATGCTACTTCCCACCTGCCTCTTCAACATTTGCTCTTTGGGAGGGATCACCATTTGAAGTACTACATGAAGATATTATGAGATATGCAAGTATTGGGGACATACTACTAGTGGGAGACTTTAATGCTCGAACAGCAAGTGAGCAGTCCACCTTTTATGATATTGAACATGAAATGTTTAAGGAATTGGCATTGGATAAACTAGGGCTTGTCACGACATCTCAAGATAAGGAGGTGACAGCATATGGATCCCATCTGCTATCTTTGGGAAGTGCTCACGGATTGGCTATATTCAATGGCCTATTAAAATGGCCGGAGTGGATGCTTTCACTTGTTGGAAGAGCAAAAAAGGGGCCATTGTGCTGGACTATGTAATGGACTCACCAGCGTTAATTCCAGAAATTAAGCATTTTGAGATATCTCATAACCCGATCAGCATAGCGGCCGACCATGCGATCCTAAAATTTACTCTAGCATGTAGTCGGAGATAAGAAACATGCACACAGTTACACACATTCCTGCATTATGAATTTCTAGAGCAAACGTGGCTTAAGTCAACTAAACCAACATGAACCACTAGAAGATGTCACTAGATCTTTGGCAAAGGTTTTACACGTTGCAGCTTCAGAGGCATTCCCATGTAAGATGGGCTCTACTACAATACGCAGTTGTACTGCCCCTCAAAATGCTTGGTATGATAATGAGTGTAGATAGACTAGGACCCACCTACAAAAGGATATTACACTAGGGACATGCACACATAAGCAAGCACGAAATGTCTTTCGTCATCTTGTGCAGAAAAAGAAGAGAGATTATTTAGCCAAACTAGAGTCAAAGATCTATCAACTCTTTTTGAGAAGAGACAGCAAGAAGGCATGGAGAAAATTTCACAGGAGACAACCCCCAATTCAGTTGACATCACCTATGGTATGGCATGAATATGCTAGGGCACTATATGATGTTCCATCACAAGAGCAATTACCCTATCCATCAAACTCCATTCCAACATAGTGTGTTTTCTTTACGGAAAAGATGGTGAGATATACCATTTGGAGCTTGAAGAATGGGAGAGCACATGATCAACATGGTATTGTAGCAGAGCATTTTGCACATACATGTTATACACTGGCCCCTAGCTTGGCGAATCTCTTCAATAGAGCCATATGTGAGGGGTTTCTAGTAAGTTGGTCTGACCACACAATAGTGCTGATTTTTAAGAGTGGAGATCCATTGGTCGCTAACAACTACCACACTATTATGATTGGCCATATGCTAGCAAAAAAATATGCCTCTATTGTGGAGCATCAGTTGAGTTGGTGGGCTAAAAGTTGGGATCATGTTACTGTTGTCAAAACAGTTGGAAAAGGGCAGAATACATGTAAATGCAAATATTGTGGACACACTTGGGATGGTGGCCCACTACACATAAGAACACATATTTTGGGATTGTCAGGGCTTGGTGTGAAAAAATGCACTGCTGCACCACAAAGTGCAAAGGATATATCTCGTAGATTGCATGTGGGTGTTGGAGGGCAAGGGTCCACAACAAACATTGATGCAGTTGTATTTGATTTGGGAGATGCTTCTCATGTCAGTGGGCATGGCTCTGGCAATGTAGATGTAAGTGTTACTGTTGGGCAGCCTGGACAATCAAGCTCTCAAGAGCATGTGAGCAAAAAAAAGAAAGTGGCCAAATCACAAGGTGCTTTAGCAAAAGCATGGGATTTGCAAGCAAGAAAGGAGGCAGATATTGCTGTTCGTCGCTTCTTCTATGCAGAGGATATTCCATTTGGAAAGCAAAGAGCCCATATTTTCTTGGCATGCTAAAGGCAGTTAGGCAAGTGGGTCAGAGCTACAAACCACCTTCGTATAACAGTCTATGCACGAAGGACCTTGTGGAGGAGGCCAAATGCATTGACCGTGAATTGCTTGACATTAGGGAGAAGTGGAAGAGATATGGATGCAGCATTGTCTGTGATGGATGGTCAGATGCAAGGCGTAGGCCTATTATAAATGTTATGGCTACATCTATTTATGGTTCAGTGTTTTTAAAAGCTGTTGATACTAGTGGTAGTGAATACAAGTTTGGGGAGTTTATCTTTGGCATCTTGAAAGATGTGATCCTTGATATTGACCCAGATTATGTGGTGCAGGTATGTATGGACAATCCAGCTAACTGCGTAAGAGCAGGTGACTTGATTGAGTAGGAGTGGCCTAATATTTGTTTTTACTAGATGTACATGCCATTGCTTGGATCTTCTGTTAGAAGATATTGGGAAGCTTGCTTGGATTGCCCCTGTGTTGGCTAAGCAAATAAAGTTGTCACATTTGTTATACGCAAGCATACAATATTGGCATTGTATCGCCAATTCAGTCAAAAAGAACTATTGAAGCCATCGACCACACGGTTTGCTTACATGTTTATCATGTTAGTAAACTTGTTGGATGAGAGATGCTACAATGGTTTACGGCGTATGGTTGTTAGTGATGCCTAGGTAAGGAAGAAAGCTTCACGTACAGTAAAGGGAATGGAAGTAGCTGAGATTGTTTTGGGTGCATGTTTTTGGAATGATGCCAAGATGATCGTTAAGATTTGTGCACCCATTCTTAAAATCCTCCGTCTTGCTGATAGAGAAGGGGCCACGATGGGGCTTTTGTATGAGATGACAGATCGGATGATAGAGAAAATGGATTCCTTGGAAGGAGTGACTAAATCTAGGGTGCAAGAAATCAAAGGCCTTTGTGTTGACAGATGGGATATGATGCACTCACCCTTACATGCTGCAGCCTTTGTTTTGCATCCTGTTTGGAGAGCCAAGAATCTTGATAGCGATAAGGAGGTGCATGAAGGATGGATGACAGTGATAGAGAGGTACACAAAATATGATGTGGATATGCAGGGTGTTCTATGTGATGAGCTTGACATGTACAAGTCGGAATCAAGTGCATTTTCTCGGCCACTTGCAAGAGATGAGAAAAGAATGCATCAAGGTGTGAAATGGTGGGAGACATTTGGCCCATGCGTACCTAGATTGCAATAATTGGCTTTAAGAATACTCTCACAAGGATCTTGTGCCTCTCCTTGTGAGAGAAATCGGAGCACATTTTCACTGATTCAAACAAAGAGAAGGAATAAATTGCTTCCAAAACGTACTGAGCAACTTGTATATATTCATACAAACCTTCGTCTTATCAATAAAATTAAGGAATCAGGCTATGAAAAGATTGAGGTTATATTGGACATGCTTAACAAGGAGAAGGATGATGATAGATTGCTTGCATTGCAGCAGATACGAGAGGAAGAGGACATCGTAGCCTCATTGCCAGTGCCACAGAGGGAGGCAAGGACTAGTGATGCTCCTGGCTCGAGTTCTCTTGGTCCACATTAGAGAGAGGAGGATGATGATGATGACGATGATGATGATGATGAGGAGGAGGAGGAGGAGGAGGAGGAGGAGGAGGAGGAGGACTGCACTCTTGAGAATGATGAAGATGATGAGTAGATTAGTTGATGACAGATGAATCATGAATCATGATATATGATGTGACTCTATTATGCAGTTTTCAGTTTTGCTTTTGGTTGTTCCCTTTCAGTTTTTAGTCTACTATGCAGTTGGCATTGGGCAACTTGGCTTGAATCTTGATGACAGATGTATCATGTATCATGTCAATTCCTTGAAAGTTGAATGATGAATCATGAATCCTTCTATATTGACTCAAACTCTCGAGTCTCAGTCTTCAAAGTTCAAGAGTTGTGCATTGTTCTTTTATTTTGAAATTAGCACATGTTTATCATGTTTATCATATCTTAAAGTTGTGTATTTTTCTCATATTTTGTTAAGAATATATTAAAAAATTAGGGTCACGTATGATTGAGGTCTAGGGTCTAAATCATACTCGTTTCATACTTTCATACGCATTTGTGTTTGACGTTTGATTCACATATGGAAAAACTATGGCTAAAACAAAGAAAATACGATCTACAGGACAAGCTGGTTTCCGCCATGGATACAATACGCTAGACCATATATTCATACTAAGGGCCTTGATTGAGGAGGGACGATCACGGAGGCAAAAAATCTATTGTTGTTTTGTGGACCTCTACAAAGCCTTTGATACTGTGCCACGTGCAAGACTCATGCATGCAAAGGTTGCGAGCCATTGGGATCCTAGAGGATATGCAATGGTGTATTTATGCATTGTATGAAACTGTGACAGGGAGAGTACGAGTGCCTGGAGGCACAACAGACTCCGTGTCTAGCATGGTGGGTGTAAAGCAAGGTTGTCCCCTCTCTCCTTTGCTGTTTGGACTGTACATTGACGAGATTTCTGATTACATGCAGAGATGGGGTGGTATGGGAGCCAGCTTGGCTAGGGTACTGATACCAATTTTGTTATATGCTGATGATATAGTGCTTATCTCAAATTCACTAGAGGGACTACAATGGCATTTGGATGCATTGCATTTGTTATGTGAAGATAAAGGTCTCAAGGTTAATCTTGGAAATACTAACATTATGGCCTTTAACACCTCAGCAGCTTGGGTGACACGTTTAAAGCACCACTTTATGTATGACGGTCAGCCTATGGAAATGGTTAGACAATATGTATACCTCGGGGTCACTTTCAAAGGGCCACAGTTTTCATGGAAGGAGACTTCAGAGGCTAGGCTTGCACGGGCATATGCAGCTTTAGGTACTCTAGAGCAGCAGTGTGCACACATATAGTTTCAAGAGCCTCGTACCAAATTGTGTCTCTTTGACACTTTAGTCATGCCCACACTACTCTATGGGGCAGCCATTTGGGAACCAAGCCTTTATCATACTAGACGGATGCCACTTATGGACTGTGATGGACCAAAAGCACAACATTATGATGGTTGGGAACACATGGAAAGACCGCTGGTCATGATGATAGCACGTATGATAAGGGCAAAAGCCAAAGTACCACAAGAGATCATCGGGGCAGAATTGGGCGTTGCACCCATGGTAGTTGAGGCATTATTCCAAGCAATTACTTTCCTCCAGAGGATATGGTAGCTCCCTAAAGACCGATATTCTAGACTAGCTCTGGAGTCTTCAAGATAGCTTGCAGAAGAGGGAGATAGACAGTGTTGGTATGCACATATGAGCACATGGCTGAACTTACATGGCATGAGTACAGGTAGACTGCTATCCTTCGATTACAGCCTCAACTGCCCTACTTTGAGCCTCAATCGTGCAGAGTTGAATAGTGTGATTAGAGCAGACATCACTGAAGTAGAGACAAAAAGGACTTGGTCCAAGCCCCCTCTCCCATTAGGCACGAAAATGGCACAATACCAATGACACTTCTTGCAGCTTTCTCATGGCGGTTTCATTGTGAGGCTGCGATACATGGATGCTCAACTTTTCCATGAACTCCAAATTGCTATTGGTCAAATTTGCACCTCGTCGCATCAACTGATGATTGAGACAGGTCAATGGAGCCATATTGCAGCCAATGAGAGGTGTGCCAACTTTGTGGATGGGAACCAGAAACGGAGGAGCGCTACATTTGTAGATTTATTGTATACTATGATATCCAAGGCCGCTATCATTGCCTCTTTAAGGAGGGCTTTGGACCACTAAGACGAGTGATGGACTATGAGGACCAAAGATGTTTGGGCCTTTTCTTATTGGAGCTCTAGCGACTCAGTGCATTAGTGTTATAGGGTAGGAGGCGGTGCCAACATCATCCACCCTCCAGAGAGCAGTTACAAACTATTTCAACGTAGCTAAACCCCCAGCTGCTACCACCCCAAACACATCTCCTATTGATAGGCGTTATCGAGATATAGCATCAAGTGGCATCACAGTTGACACAACTACAACGTTATGCAGAGCATGACACCCTAGAGTACCTACTTGGCAACATAGGCATGCCCATATGCGTCACATTCGGATCACAATTGCTCATTACAGAGGAAGATTGGTGTAGTGACTCAATCAGAGATAGTTTGCAGAGTCTTGGTGGATTCCATAGACTGAAGGGGAGGTACTCTACACTCTTTTTCATATTTTTAAACTTAGTTTTTTCCAAACTTTTTTAGTTTCCATACTAATTCCAATCTACCATGTAGATCTACACATAAATTTTCTCTCTTCTTCTCTGATGAGAGATGATGATACCAGTTGTATTGGTTATGATCTCATAGGCCACTCTGGCCTTTTAGAGATGTTAATAGATCTTTTTTTTTTTCATGAAGAGAATTGAATAAGTAGTAAATATTTACATCAGACCATTAGGTTAGCATAGAAAATAACAGACATAAAGGAAAGTCTATGAAGAATCTAACACAGAAATGTCACATGGAAAGAACAGCTAATGTGGAGCGAACAATATCCAACCAGGAAGCAGCAATGTCAGGAAGAACCAGATCAGCAAACACCATAGAGGAGATTTGCCACAACACTAAACCATGAATACGGGCCACATGACCATGGATGCCCGATACTGAATCAAAAATGAAGGCATTCCGAGTACACCAAATATGCCACAAGGCTATCCATCTAAGGAAATGGAAAAGGCAGGAATAATCTGAACGCAAAGAGGTCATAGAGGTCATCTTTCCCATAACCCATGAACGAGCTGATATCCAGTACTGAGTCATCGAGGACCACACACAGGAAACAAAACTCCAAATCTGTCTCACAACAAGGCAAGAGACAAAGAGATGAAGCAATCTCATCACATGTAGTGCAGAATACACATCGACCAGCAAAGATATTGTGAGCACACAACACATCCCCAGTAGGAAGAGCCCCAATAAGCAGCCTCCACAGGAACACTTTACCCTGATTCGGAACCTTAGATTTCCAGAGCTGGATGAATCTATCCTGCCACTTCTTTTTGCTATCCCAAATATGCCATACTTTATTAGCCTTATCCATGACCCATATCTTGGCTTCCA
Source organism: Lygodium microphyllum (assembly GCF_053477565.2). NCBI lineage: Eukaryota > Viridiplantae > Streptophyta > Polypodiopsida > Schizaeales > Lygodiaceae > Lygodium > Lygodium microphyllum. The sequence goes on from NC_141141.1 coordinate 95,535,040, forward strand.
CCATCTAATGATGTATCTGGTTAACTGACCTTTTCTCAAAATCATCAGGAATCACAAATATCCAATCATGTCAGGGAGACAATGGCTGTAACACATGCAAAGGATAGAACCTCAAAAGTCTATCCAATATGGCCGACCAAATATCATGATATCCTCTACGCACCCGAAAGAGCTAATGAATATGCCAAAAAGAATAAAGACGAGCCTACCTAGGAATGACACCATCAAGGACTTTCTGCAACCCCAAACCAGCCATCCGATTGAACTTGAGAGACATTAATAGATCTTTTTTTCTTTCTTTCTTTCTCTCTCTCTCTCTTCCCCCCCCCCGCCCCCTTTTCCAAGCCCTCTTTTGCACCTATGTTTGGAGTCGCTAAATGTTTGAAGAGCATTGTGTGAAGTCCCAACATTATGCACAAGCCATAAAATTATATGAATAATTTTTTTGCATTGGACATAGCATCAAACATAAGTCCAAGATTTTTTAGTCCAATTACTATGGACTAACATTGTGCAGTAATAATTGGATGCTATCGAATGTGACAACCATATCCACAACACCCACCTCTCACCTAGAAGAGGGCCCCTCATAATCAATGTCACCAACAACGCTCTGCTCCAACTATCTAGGTCTATGAGTCCAAACCACCCCTAGATCTAGGCTAAGTGATAATACTCCACACTAGTTTACCCTCGTTGGATTTCCATCTCCATCTGACAAATAAAGTTCTAATGAATGGCTTTATCTCTCTACCTGAGTTTGTTGGTATCCTCTATTTAATGTCTCACTCCTCTTAGTCCTCTAAGGCAAGGGTCCCTTCTGATCATCCTGAAAGGAGACTAGGGGAAACCTAGCTCCCTGTTTCTTCTGGTGCATGTTGGGGTAGCCTGCTGCAAAGTGGAGTACCATCTTGCAGGCCAAACACTACCTCGAAAGGCCACTGTAGCATACTGTCTGAAGCAAATATTCCCCATTCACAAGGGGATCCTGATGGCCTATGAAGGGAATCAAGTGAGGAAGTGGGGATCATAACACTAATAAGTGCTTAGGGCATCCCTTCACATCTGCATATGCAAATGTCCTATTACTCTATTTGACACACACCAAAAGATTGACCAAATTGGGCAATGTGAGGTATGAATTACTTGTCATGGCCAGAAAATTGAGCTATGATAGTTGTGGTATCACTGAGGATGGAATAATCCCTACCCTCTATCCACTTACTGAGAAGAAAACCACCATCATCCGAACATCCAGTAGGCTGGTGGCAAGCGCTGCCTTGGACTGTTCTGATGTGCTAAATCTGACCTTAAAGAGCCCATTCTCCAGAGGGGTTACTTTTATAACCCTCATTGGGTGTGTGTACAGTGTGAAAGATGCCTGTATCACGTCCTTTACTGAGGCTAATGGTGGTCAGTCACCTGCCACTTGGCAGGCAAGAGATAACACCCCCTAGGCCGCCAGACTATGTCTCTGATGTCCACTCCTAGATCGTGATCAAAACTGATCTGCAGGAAAGCACCAGTCATGGGAACGGGGGGAGTTCCCTAAGGAAGAAGAGGAAGAGGATAGTTCTTCGCAAAGTTTTCTCCTTCATTTTGCTGTTCCTATGAGTTCACTTGTATTTCTTGCATCTTGAAGCCTTGAAACCAATGTTAAACTTTACTGTCTGAGTGCCTTTGTAAACAGGCTACATTTTTAATCGGCTGTCAAGTAGATGACATGGAGACGTTAAGTGTTAACAGGGTGCGCATGTTTATTTTCCAAGGTTTCTTGCTTGAGTCATCAAGGAAAAGTGGGATGTTGGAGAACAAGTAAAGGGTTGCCATATTAAATGATTTAGCTCCATCATAGTCAAAGAAATGTCAGGTAATATAATATTGTGCCTTAGTGAAAGTAGCCACAGCAGCTTTAGTTGCCGACTTAGCTCAATCATAAGAGTATAGAGATCCAAAGCACAACACATCTTTGATTGATTGCAATCTTCTATGCTATGTGAATCTTTGTTATTGTTCTTAAGTTTTCTTCCAGTTCTCGACTCTATTCGGAGGAAGCTGACCTACTGGAGCACGGCTTGCCTCTCACTAGCCAGTGGAGCCTGGTGGTTAACCAGGCCCTCCTAGCGACGGCTTGGTACATCGCCTCGTGTTGGTGCTTCTCCTCATCCTGCGTAGTGCAGCTTCGCCGCCTAGTGCAGAATTTCCTTTGGTCCCGGTCAGACGGCTCCAGGGATTCCAAGGCCAAAGTGGCATGGGCAACCATCATACGGCATCGGTCAGAGGAAGGGCTGGGAATCATAGACCCAGAGTATCAGAGTATGGCCCTCTTGGGCTAACTAGTTGTCCGTGGACTCACACTAGGAGAGCAGACCTGGAAGGTCCTAATGCAGGAGGGCTTTCAAGATTGTAGACCAAGGCTTGGTGGTGAGTGGAGGCCATCCTTGAGATGGATCTTCACATCAGCCTAGATCACCCCCCTAGATTGCCTTTCCTACGCAGCTTGCTCCACATGTGGCAGGGCCTCCATAAGGCCCTAATCCAGAACCCCCCATGCTGTCAAGAGGAGATAGACCGTCCACCGGTGATTTGGAACCCCCAGGTCAGAGATCGGGAAGAGGCACAGATTGGCGAGCGCCCCCACATCCAGTGGGCTGGTTGGGAGGCTGGCCTAGCTCATACCATCAAGACATGGTGAGAGATGTACAGGATGGTGGATGAGGAGGTGCTGCAGCAAGCATCAGGATGCCGGAGAGGAGTGGAGTTGAGGAGAAAGGAGATAGACGCAGCAGTACCTCGGGAGTGGCTTGCTCCCTCGATACGAGAGCCGATAGAGCTCGGAGAAGTATGAGCCGCTAGGTTTTCACCAGCAGGCATCCCCCTACAGGTGGTAGGTAGAGTGGGCGGCGCTCCACCTGGGACTTTCTTCACCGTACAAGAAGGGGGTCATCTCGCTCTTGACAAAGGGCAGCAGGATGAGGGGATAGTTGTCCTTTCATGGAAGAGGATCCAAATGATTGGTCTTCAAGGGAAGACATGGCGGCTAGGTCCTTTTGTCTTTTGGCAGGAGCTCAGGGAGTGGCGCCTCTGGATCTAGGAGGGCAAGCCACTTGATGAGCTGAAGTGGGATCCGGGAGAGTGGCTATGGCGGGCCACTGCGGCCGCCAAGAAGCCGCCGAGGTTCCTAGAGTACACCGCCAGGATTGGCAGACGCGTACTGATGCAGGAGAATATGGAGTGGGCGCCATCACGTAACCAGGCATTGAGTGGAGCACAGCATCATGGAGCCTTTCCGTCGGACCTTCTGGCACCGCCTATGGGATAGTTGGAGGTCAAGGAGGGTATCGTACTTTTTATGGCCAGTGGCACATGGAGGCTTGGCGGTGGGAAGCTAGCTTGCCCAGATGCAGAAGGAGGGAGGTTGTATGCACTGCACACAGCAGCCTCTGGAGACCCCAAAGCACTTCCTTTGGTTGTGTGAGGCGGCACAGCTCGTGTGGAGAGGAGCATGCCGCATCCTTCGCCGTATAGCACCCAGCCTTGGATGTATCTCATGGGGAGCCTTCTGCTGGTAGGCGGTCAGCTAGGGCCAGGATGCAAGACACGATATTCATGATTAGGGCAGGGTCATGTGCAATGGTCAGTTTGGAGGCTTTACCCATGCGCTAGGTACTGGAGCCCACGACAGACCGCTTTGAGGTATGGAAAGTCATAGGGAGTCTTACAAGGTGGCATATCTGGAAGGTGCGGTGTCAGGAGGCCTTCGGCAGAGAGAGACTCTCAGTACAAGCGACCTTAGCAGAGCTCTAGACCTCCATCATACACTCCCTCCACGGCCGATGGGATCAGGTGCAAGGCGAGTCTAGGGCTCGTCAGGAGCTCCGATGTCATTTCATGCGCACTTGGGGAGGCCAGGGCTCTGTTCTTCGTGATGCAGGCAAGCCGCCCCAGCTGGCGATATACTCCCCCCCCCCCCCCCCCCCCCCCCCAACAATGGCTTCTTGCTCCCATCCCCCCCAAACCGCCTTGAGAGGCTTGTACACATGATGTATTTGTGACCTCATCAGCTCCAGCTTGTCTGTAGAGCATGAATACTCTGTTGTAACCAGTTTTTTTTTGTGATATAATCAGCCACATTTTATTTGCAAAAAAAAAATTGTTTTTTAGTTGTTTGCAAAGACCGGGAGGGGACTGGAGGTCACATTTACAGTTGCCATTATCTAAGCCTGGAGATCTATATCATCTGGCCTTTACCAGCTAGCCATGGCCATAGTTGAACAGAAGATGAGGCAGCCTCTTTTCTTCAACCATCACCTGAGATTAGAGTCCAATCAAACTCATGGACAGAGCATTTGCCTTTCTTGTAGAAACGAGTAACTGCTGATGTTTTATTGCTGATCTTTGGCTCAGAAACTCGTTCTTTTGTGTCTATCTCGACAGGATTGAGTAACACAATCTTAATTATGATGTGCCTGTTTGTTTATGAACATGTGCAATTCAATCAGTTATGTTCACTTTCTAAAACCCTCAAGCAAGTAGCACATGGTGCTGCAACTTTCGATTGGGAAATTTGGTTTATTATCTCATTTTCTCATTGCAGGATGATGTAATGGGACCTTCACAAGGGCTTTTGAAAGAGATCTTTGGATACTTTGACAAAAATGGAGATGGCAAGATTGAAGAAGATGAACTTCGTGGTCTCATTTTAGGACTGAATGTGGAGCAAGGGTAAGTCAATCCCAATTATGCCTTCTAGGCATATCCCACAATATCATAAATTTGTCCTACTTGAATTACTATAACAGAGCTGGAATATTCCAGATCAGAAATGGGAGCATCATAGTACTTTTCTGAAGCTAACATGCAGGACAATTATGTTGTGGATCCTAGAGAAGTTTGCCTTCCAGGATGTCCGAGTTTTCTTACTAAAAGCCTTTTTTTGCATATTCTTGGCCTACATACATGTGCTGATTGGTTATGACATCGCATTTTAGATTTCATCTGTCAATGAACTTTATGATCACAGCTTTCGATTTTGAGAGTCTTAAACTCTTGAGCTGTCAGTTATTTTCCTGATAAAAAGCAGGAAGACACTTGGCTTATGGAGTTGGACACTGATACAGATGGAAAACTGACTGAGAATGAATTTTTCCTGGGAATCAAGAAATGGGCTAATCAAGTTGCTAAAAAGAAGGAGATATTGAAGTTCCAGCAGATTAAAGATTCATTAGCAGGAGGCGATGTGAATTTTTGGGGTGCACAGTTTGAGGAAGCAAGAAAGGTACTGTGAATGCTTTTGAGCTCTGGTTGAAGCCCTCTTTCTAGACAAAGCTAACTTAGCTCAAGACCTTTTTCTAATATTTCAGACCTTGAATCTTCTGGAGAGTGAACTTGAAGATGGAGCTGATGAAGTGTCCAAAGGAGCAGTAATAGATTCCTCAAAAATTTACCCAAAAGCTTCCATCTTCCTCCTTTCTGGAGCTGTCCTGGCAGCAACTTTTTCTGACCCTCTAATTGACAGCATTGAAGGATTCTCTACTGCATCCAGAATACCCCCATTCTTTGTGGCTTTTGTTGTCATCCCATTCGCATCCAATGCTAGCGAGCTTTTATCAAGCATTCTATTTGCAACAAGGAAAAGAAAAAGGAACATATCCTTGACATACTCACAAATATATGGCTCCATAACCATGAACAATACATTGTAAGCATTGCTCCCAAGGTGTATGTTGCAATGTTAAGAAACATTTTAGACATGCTTATCTACATCTGAACTAAATGCAGTAGACTTTTGTATGCATGTAAGGTTCTAAGGAGCCATTTGTTGTCTTTTCTTCAGATGCCTAGGTATATTCTTGGGATTAGTTTATGCAAGAGGATTAACTTGGGACTTTTCAAGTGAGGTATGTCTTCATACAGATGCCTTCAGTCTAATTCAAATCCTACAATGTTTTGTTTGTGCAATAAGGTTTCTTTGTGTACAATAACTAGCCTTCAGATCGAATAGGCCCAATAGGATTTCTTTGTATGTACAAATACTACCCTTCAGATCGAAGGGCCCAATAACTAGTTCAGTATGATCTCCTGCCAGCATGTTGCTACTGTTTTCTGTGTTTGATTTGAAGTTAGAGAAAGCATGAAGTCCCAATCACTTTGTGCTCATTCTTTCATGAGATTCGGCTCCTAGAAATATTACTACCTGCCATGAAAGGAGACCCAATCAGAGGTCCTTTCAAATAAATGATACATGGAGGGCTGAAGATTGGTGGAACTGTAAATGAACTTCCACCATGTGCTTATACTTCCAAGTAGCAAACCAACCTCCTTCGAAGTTCATTGTTTGAACATGCATCAGTCTATATCAGGGACATATCTGTCGTCAATATCATTTAGAAACCACTGGTTGATTGCCCTCAGACCTCATACCATTCATCCACTTGCTTTCAAGGAGGTCATGCATTTTTTTCTTGCACATACAATGTTGCCAGCTTTTAATGATATTATTAGCTTGGCAATACTACAAAATTATTCTTGTTAATGTTTATGATAATGTGACAGTGATAGCAGTAAGTGTACTCTACAAATCATTTCAATTATCTTGTTAATGGTGGTAATGATAATATGACAGTGATAGCAGTAAATGTACTCTACAAATCGTATCATTTAAGATTAATTGTACTCAGAGCTGTACATTTATGTTTGGCAGTAATTTTTCATATGAGATTATGTTGGCAGGTGACAGTTGTCTTGTTCAATATTATATGTGTGGGTTTGATTGGAGTATCCAGAACCACCTTTCCTCTGTGGTATGCCATTCCAGTTCTTTCCCTCTATTTTGTGAGCCTTGGAGGAGTAGCACTCCTTGATAATCTACTAGGTTGGCATTAAACTGGACTCATGTGAGGATGCCTAGTTCGTTGTACTCATCTTCCTCATTTTTCTAATCTTTTGTAACCTTGCAATCTAGCAAAAGAAATTTTATCCAATTATTTCAGAGTTTCAACTCCCACCGTAATCAAGCTAGTTTTTTGAAATTGTGCATCATGATTGTGACAATCAGTATGAAAATCAATCAATGCTGTAAACTGTGCACACAGTAAAAGTATGGGGATGTTGGACATTGATGTTGCAACATCATCTGTAGCAGGTGACTACTTAGTCTCTTGAATTACAATTGAGAATGGAGAGTTTGGGTTACCATCTACTGCACACTTAAATTTGAAGATGTGTGTTCCAAAACCTCAATCCCAAAATGATGTGATGATTCACATGGTCTACAATTAGAATGGAAAACAAGGCATTGTTCTCATGTGAGTTATTGAAAATTGCATCCATCACTTCTGGCAAAGGGCCCAATACGCTTAGGGATCCAAGCCCATCATGTCCTTAAACTACTAAGAGATTTAATTGTGGAACATGAAGGAAGCGAAAATGATTTCCCATAAGTGATGATAGCCTTTGAGAACATGAAAAAACCTGCAATCTAATTAAAAGGATATCATATTGGGTCATGCAATCAAGTGCACATCAGCAATAGTAATCAATTCAAGCCTTGCCAATTTTTTCAACATGACCATAGCTTGCTATTGGCCTTCCCATGAAACAAGCCTTGAAACAATCAGCAATTGAGCTTGTAGAAAATTAGAAAATTAGCTTGTAGGTGATTAGCATCTACCAAGAAGACTTTACAAGCACCACATTCCAAAAACATCCAAAATGAGTTAGGAGCATGGGAAATTTGGGATTAATAGGCTAATGAACATTAATAGCATACCATAATGATGCTTGGATCTGATGATTTCTATGTAAGGTACTTTCGTTCTTTAAGAATGAATATTGTTATAGAAACCTAAGGTTGTTGACCACCAGCGCACATAGCTTCCAAACAAAGTCCATTGAAGTGCAATGATGTGGTCTCCTCATCTAAAATAGCTCCACCTCCATTCTTTTTAGTGTACAAACATGATTCCTTGAGATTGAAGAAATATGAGATTGTGTAGAATTCTTTATCCAAAGGTTAAAGTAAATAGATCGAGTGATTTTTAGCAACCTAGATTTTAATAACTAGGTGAAGAATGGCAAATAAGATGAAATCGTCAAAAATAGGATGTGTGGCAAGAGCAAAGAACAAAGGGCTCAAAGGGCAACCCTATTTAATGGATCAAGAGAGGGTGAAAGGTTTTGTAGCACCATCATAAAGTATAACATGGAAGAAGAATTCGTGTTGGCAGTTTACATCAAATGAAACATCCAAGGGCCAAATTCCCACGATTTGCATAAGTTAAGCTAGAAATACCATTATGGATCATGAAAGTTTTTTTTTAAGTTCAACTAAATCATTACCATTTCTTGATTTGTGTATTATGCATAGTAGATCAGTATATTTGCACATTCAAGATATTATGTGGCAACAACACTTTTGGAATCAATTTTATAGCACCCTTCTTTCCAAGGGGTAGGTATTCACCCAATCGCCCAAATGTTAAAGGTGTTACTAATTGAGTTGCATATGTCACCAAAAACTCATTGATAGGGCCATCCCAACCTAGGCTTTTATTCCTCATTAAGTGCAATGAAGCTTCCATGACCTCATCTTGAGATGTGTCTGCATCTAGACTAGTTGCTATATTAGGTAGAACTTAATCTTTAACAAGATCATAAAACTTAGAACGGCGAGTTGTCACATTGTTTGAAATCTGTGATTGTGGCCTTAGTGAATCCATAAAGTATTCGTTACACATTCACACAATAGCTTGGGGGTTCATAACCTTGATGGATAGATTTTTGCAACCTCACTATATTTTTCCTTGTAATAGAGACATGCACTTCCCAATAAACTTTGTGAGTCTAACAATTACTAGCATTAAAGCCCTTTGATAATGCAATAATCTTAGCATGTTGATAAGATTGCAATAAGAAATCATTAATGATCCATGAAAATTGCATATATATAGAAATTGAGAGATGATCATCTAGCTAATATACTAAAAGATAATGTACAAATACCAGAAGCTTTTCATTAGTATCCTATCTTTGTCTATGAAATGTAGCATGATAGATTTCATATTGTCAAGAAACTCTTTGCACATTCAAGACTAACAAATCAAAGGAGGCAATACCCTTAATTCAGACAGCAATTTAAAATTGAGCTAACAATTGTTGTGTATAGCCATCACATATTTAATGTCAAAGAAATAAAGAATTAAAATGCAATGGTAGCTTTCTCAAATAACACATGAAAAAATGAATAGGTTCTTTAAGCATCTCAAACTCCAATGAAAAATGAGTAGAAAGCATATGATTTTGCAAAATCTTGATTTCTAAAACCTTTGATTGGAATGAATAATAATGTCTATCATACATGTGGTCCAAATGATCCTAGGTTCCCAAGTGTTCTGCAAAATGAAGGGTACAACCATGGGGTCAGCTAAGGCCATAGCCTAATCCAGAATCATTGATGCAAAAGTATTCCAATCATGACTTTCAGACATGTCTATCAAAACGTATCAAAAAGTGGAGCAAGACAAATCAAGCACATGTTAAAATCCCCCATTAGAAAAGTCGGCTTTCCATATGAAATTGTAGTTATCAGCATAATTCACAATATTATAAAGCATCATTAAATGCATAGACACAAACACATCCACAAAATTTCACCATCGTGTGTAATCTTAACAACCAAAAAATTTCTTGTTACATCTCTTTTAATCAATATTGATTGAAAATTCTCATGTACAATCATCAATACACTCAAGTGTTGTCCTACAAGGACTTCCACGTAAAACAACTTAAAACCATGGCCATGTACTATTCTATCAACTTCTTTATGGCATTTATGTTCAATAACACATAAAATATCCAATGCTTTGATGTAGATAGCTTCTATTCCAAGGAATAATTACATTGCCTATTTTTATCAAAAGCCAGGTTTGTAGGTGGACCACACAATCTTTCCCTCTTGAGGTCTCATAGAAGTAGTTTTATCCTTACAACATTGATAGGTATGAAAAGTAACTTGAGTGCCAACTAGAGTCTCGTGATGTAATGTAGTTTCAAGTTTTTCCCCGAATGATAGCTAATATTAAATAATGAAAAAGGTAGTTGTTCTTCAATCATGCAATGCATCCATCTTTAAGCCCTAAGTAGGACCATCATGCTATATAATAAATGCATAATTTAAGTGAGCAACACTATCTTGATTATCTAAAAATTCTAGCATCACTTTTCCATGAGAGCAACAATTGTTTGTAAATGGACCCCTTTTTAGATGAAACCTTAATGGGTGCATACTTAGTGAATTCATGTGTAGCCAGTGAGGATGCTTCCAACCTGTGTTCGGGGACATGCACACTCAATTTTGGTTTATTGCATGGACACTTGGAGGAACCAAGACATTGCCAATTGCAGCCATGGCATTAGTCAAAAGCAACTAGTATACTACTAGATAGCCTTTAACCTCCACCCAAATTGGACATTCTTGCTTAATAAATTTCTAAAAAACTTCTATTGATGTCTAGAGAACACCATGAATCATCTTTCTATCAAAAAACAATGAGAGTTTGCTCAAAAGCATAACACATTGTGGTCGCAATTTAAGCATAACCTCACAAAATCTCCAGGACTTGCAAAAAACTTCTCAATGCATTCCTCCTACAAAATGTCTTGCAACCACATGATCTTATCAATGAAAACATGGAAATTCTAGCAATGAAAGATAGGATATGATATTTTTCATGAATATAGAAAATGGGTCAATATATTGTGAAAGAGAAAACTTGTTGAAGCCCTTGGATATTGACACTATCCTACACCATCATGCACAAGTATTGATTGAAGTTGTGCAAATAAGCTATAACCATGGAGCAACCATATCGCAAATGGAAACCCATTGCCTTTAATGCAACAATCTACTAATGCTAGAGGAAAAGCCAAAATTAACATAAAACCATGTCTAATATGTCATATTGGGGTAAATGTCCATGGTTGAAAGGCCGAATGGGCACCCCTTTGTATATGTTCACATTGTATATTCAAATATAAGTGAAGATAGTGAAAATTAAGGATAATCAAGTGTCCACAAAAAACTTTTTGCGTTCTCCCTCTCCCTCTCCCTCTCTCTCTCTCTCTCTCTCTCTCTCTCTCTCTCTCTCTCTCTCTCTCTCTCTCTCTCTCTCTCTCTCTCTCTCTCTCTCTCTCTCTCTCTCTCTCTCTCTCTCTCTCTCTCTCTCTCTCTCTCTCTCTCTCTCTCTCTCTCATTGGTATCAAAGTATCATACTTGGAAGCTTGTGATTGAAGCAAGGAGTCTCAAAAGCCAATGCCTTCTTTTGCGAGATATGGGAGTCCATTCCTACCATGAGATTGATGCTTGCTACCAAATTTGAAAGATGCACAAATCCTATCATTGAGCTCTCCAATTTAAGTAAAATAGGTGCTTCAATTAAGAGAGTCATTGAGACTTAGATTGGGGACTACCACAAACCAAGTTTGAAGTATTTGGATAGCCATTGAGGGTTGTTATCAAGGTCAAATAGTTAATATTTTGGATTACTCAAGAGGATAATGTTTGTGTAATACTCAAGAGGATAATTGTTTTAATGTAATAGTGAAAATTAAGGATAATCAAGTGCCCACAAAAAACTTTTTGTGTTCTCTCTCTCTCTCTCTCTCTCTCTCTCTCTCTCTCTCCCTCCCTCCCTCCCTCCCTCCCTCCCTCCCTCCCTCCCTCCCTCCCTCCCTCCCTCTCTCTCTCTCTCTCTCTCTCTCTCTCTCTCTCTCTCTCTCTCTCTCTCCATTGGTATCAAAGTATCATACTTGGAAGCTTGTGATTGAAGCAAGGAGTCTCAAAAGCCAATGCCTTCTTTTGCGAGATATGGGAGTCCATTCCTACCATGAGATTGATGCTTGCTACCAAATTTGAAAGATGCACAAATCCTATCATTGAGCTCTCCAATTTAAGTAAAATAGGTGCTTCAATTAAGAGAGTCATTGAGACTTAGATTGGGGACTACCACAAACCAAGTTTGAAGTATTTGGATAGCCATTGAGGGTTGTTATCAAGGTCAAATAGTTAATATTTTGGATTACTCAAGAGGATAATTGTTTGTGTAATACTCAAGAGGATAATTGTTTTAATGTAATAGTGAAAATTAAGGATAATCAAGTGCCCACAAAAAACTTTTTGTGTTCCCTCCCTCCCTCCCTCCCTCCCTCCCTCCCTCCCTCCCTCCCTCCCTCCCTCCCTCCCTCTCTCTCTCTCTCTCTCTCTCTCTCTCTCTCTCTCTCTCTCTCTCTCTCTCTCTCTCTCTCTCTCTCTCTCTCTCTCCATTGGTATCAAAGTATCATACTTGGAAGCTTGTGATTGAAGCAAGGAGTCTCAAAAGCCAATGCCTTCTTTTGCCAGATATGGGAGTCCATTCCTACCATGAGATTGATGCTTGCTACCAAAATTGAAAGATGCACAAATCCTATCATTGAGCTCTCCAATTTAAGTAAAATAGGTGCTTCAATTAATAGAGTCATTGAGACTTAGATTGGGAACTACCACAAACCGAGTTTGAAGTATTTGGATAGCCATTGAGGGTTGTTATCAAGGTCAAATAGTTAATATTTTGGATTACTCAAGAGGATAATTGTTTTAGTGTAATAGATGTATTCTAGCACAAGCAAGGAGTTAGATTATTTGAAAAAGCACAATGCCTCATTAGAGGGACCTACTTGTTGACAAAGAGAAGAAGAGATTCAAACTTAATTTTTGGCTTGCTTTGATACTCTAGATCTCATCATGTGCTACAAAAGCATGTACTAGATCGATTGAGGACATAGTCTCATCTTGTAGTTTTTTGCACCACCTAGCGTAGTGCATGCCAATTTTTTTCTTCGATAAGGCTTTAACAACTACTCTTTTTAACTAAGGCCTAATCTTTGTAGAATTATCATTTTCATACATGGAGAGTACACAATAAATAATAGAACAACAAAAACTCCTTTATTTCCAAATGAATTGATACAAAGATGGCTCCATCCACTTGTACGCTCCACTATGAAGCTTACATCATGATCTAGACAAATCTCAGAGCTTAAGGCTACATGAAAGAAATTTGATTGGGTGAAAGATTAAAGTGACGATGGATTTGGATGGATCCTCCTTTTATAGCCCAAAATGGTGGTCTGGTCAATCTATCTAGCCATATTATGAACCTTTCCTGAGGCCCCCTAGCGAAAAGTTGCTTCTACGGCCTCAAGACCCCAAGATAGGGTTCCCTCATAACTCCCACACCCTACAATGAATTGCTACTATTTTAACTACACTATCTAATTTAAAGGCTAGAACTATAAAGTTACCTTTTTGCCATTTGGTCTCATAGACCTCATCTAACATACAAGCATGGACCTAACCTAATACCATAAAACACCACATATGAGCTACACCACATGGGAACACCACATATGAGCTCTTTTGTATATCATAAACACAAATTTAAAGTTGTATTTCACACTTTTTTACAACAAGTGTTTGATTTATAAGCACTTTCGTATACAACATAATAACAATATTCTTTATGAATGTGACAATTTACTAGTTTACTTTTTAAGTATTGTCACTTCGGTGAACATTGATTTTTTTTGAGACTTTTGTTGTCTAGAGACTTCTAGGACCTCTTTGGAGACTTTTTGTTTGTAAACTTTTATAGCTAAGCAAAGGTGTAGTTTGCATTGACCTTGAACTTTGTGGACATGGCCTCCAAGGACCCACCAACCAAGAGATTTTTTGGGCATAAACATGACTAAGAAATATCTCCTTCCACCTCCCAAGGGTCTCTAGGAATATCTCCTCCCACTTCTAGGGGTCTTTGAATAGTACGTGAAGTAATTTTTGCCCTCTTCTCTCAACTAAAAAGATAAGGAGATGTAGCCATTGTAATAGCAATCGATCTTTAAGCTAATAAAAGTGAACTCCTTGGCTAGCCCCACTAAAGATCCCAAAGACCATGTCCCTCGATTCCTCAATTTATGTTAGAGTAGAGGGGTAGATAGGGAGGATGCCTTTCTCATGCTCTTCCCCTCTACCCTAGAGGATGTTGGAGACAAGTTATAGAGAATTTAAAGAGGACCACTTTGTGGCTTGGGCATCCCTCAAGGATGAGTTCCTTAGTACTAACGTCTAAGAAATGGAGAAGATCTTATCATCCAAGAGTTCAACTCACTCAAGAACACTCATAAAGACATGGTCCTTGATCTCCTTATGTGAGCAAAAGAATTAGTAGCATGCCATTTATAATTGCACAACACTTATACACTAGTAGTGCATCTCGATGTGTGCACTGTGAAAAATCAAGCTGTCTAGCTTTCACACGTGCTTAAATGCCTATACTGTCTAGTGTGACCTTTGATGGAGTCAATTGTGTCAATCAGTTCTTAATCTTGATGCTCTTGGAAGGAGTTTTGATTACTGCTGACCTATTGAAATTGGGTTCTCTATAGGTTATGATAGGTGGTCTATCTAGGCATCCAACCATTAGGGGAGTTTTGAGGTCTCGAAAATGCCTTTTAGGATGTGGAGAGAGAGTGCTCTAGACCAATAAGAGCAAAGCCTCCGTAACGGAACTTCTAATTTAAAAAAAATAAAAAATCATTTTACAAAAATATATAAATATGATAATATTACGAATTTGTATTTTTATTATGTATTTTTAGTCTCTTATATTCGTGATTATTGCATATTTTGCATTAATGGCATAGAGTCTCGGCTACTTTTATTTAATGATGTTTCTAGATTAATGATAATGACTGATGTAATCGAAATTCAAATTGGTGAAAAGCATGGCGCTCAGTTTTTTCCCTCGTTTCTTTTATTCCTCTATTGTTTTTCCCTCCGTTATGATAGCCTAGTCCTCTCTCTCTCTCTCTCTCTCTCTATCTCTCTCTCTCTCTCTCTCTCTCTCTCTCTCTCTCTCTCTCTGTGCATGTATCTCTCTCTTCTACCATGGATACAGAAATTCGACCTTCAACAAGGCGTCCAAGCTCCCAAATCACATCCATATCAGTGTTTAACTCATTCCAAACTGATGGAAGATGGATTCCTACTATCATTAGCAAAGGTAGTTGGATCACCATGCAACAAGCAAAACGTGGAAAAAGGCAAAGACATGAGAGCTCGTTTATCTCTGCTTGGAAGGGCAGAATCCGAGATTTTAAGCTTGGAGCAAATAAGAATAGTATCAAAGAGGTACTAGTGCAACATGTGTTCATGCATAGAGAGCTGTGTTTGAAACCTGGATCTTCAAAGCTTCCAATGCATAGACCAAATTGTAAGAATTTGATTCTTAAAGTTTTTCCTTTCTTAAACATGGTTTAGGTTTTTCCATTATAATATTTGTTTGTCTTGTAGATGTCTATCCCTCTAATCTTGAGGAATGGCAACCAGTGGAATCTATTATTGATGTTATTGATGTTATACATGGTTCAATTGGAGAAGAAATGTATAGAGGTAGAAAGAAGACAGAGCTTGCAGAGAATGGAATATTCTTTTATGACCATTCTTATGTTATTCCTATGCGGTGTTGCCAATGGGGATCAATAAAACTCCTTCCTTTGCCAGATTTTTCAAGCTTTGAGTGGCCTTTGCCAAGTCCAGCTACTAGTGAGGGCTATAGATGTAAGATATTTTCTGAGATCCAGAAAGCACTAAAATCTAATATCTCAAGTAGGCTAAGCAAAGTTACTTTATTTATGCCTATTAATATATTTATTGATTTCTTCTCTAATATGGAGATAAGAATAACAAAAACCATGCTTTCAGTGAAGAGACTAACATATGATCATATCATACAATTTGTTGATGAAGGATGGGATACAAGGACAGAAGGAAAAATTATATGTAAGATAGATCAAGACTCTATAGCTTGTAAATATATGATTGCTACTCAAAATTTTATCCTTAGCTTTTACTATAGTCGATGGCATTTTGTTGGTAGTAGTCTAGTTGCTTTAGACCAGAATCTTAATGATTTCAGCAAGGATCCTATTGTGGATCTTGATATTTGGTTCAACGAGTATATTATTGCAATCTTAAAGATCAGAAAATCATGTACGCTACATCAAGTGAGGATGGATTTACAAAATGAAGACATTGAACTACCATGCTCCTTTGTATTCCAACTTGACAAGAAACGAGTAAGTTTTCACATCATATTATATCTACTTAGATGTATATCAAGATCTCACTTTCTAACTAACAAACATTTGTAATTTATTTTTCGCAGATATCAAAAAGGAGAGAAAATAAAATACACTGCAATGACATTCAAGAAAAGATATCTTTACTATCAATATAAAATACATGTACAAATTTTGTAGCAGATGTCTATCTGCCATCTCTATGAGATATACAAGGGCTGAAGGGCAAATTTCTATATATGAAGGCCTACAAGGCGATATGGCAAAGCTATTTCTTTTTTGGAGAACTATCCTTTCTAGGAGTCCTTTTGCCTTTCTTTGATGTCTTGGGTATAGAAGGTGTTGAAGCTGTGGATTTGCCTTCTGTGGTTATAGGCACCGCATCTCCTTCATGGTGCAAATCCCCACCAATCTCTGTTGTTGGTTGTATACAATTGATTATCATATACTTCAAGAGCTTTGCTCTGATGTACCAAATATGCTCAGATGTATAGCAATCCTTCGAAAACTGTCACACATTTATAGAAAAAAGAGTTTTAGTTCATTATTGTTCTTACAATAGACTATATTTTTATCATCAATGGACTATTTGCAATTAATATCTATCTTAAAGTTTAGCATCTTTCATATTACCTTTACATGTTTATCATCATTAAGATAAACAAAGTTAACCATTCTTCTAGCATTTGCAATCACCCTCCAGCCACAAGAATGGCTATCATCCTGATGGGGACACTGCAACCACCAACACAAAGTAAAACTATAAAGAGGACGAATGGTAGTTCATAGAACAAACTCATGTTTCAATTATTTTAATGAATAACTTACTGCAACTTGTC
Source organism: Lygodium microphyllum (assembly GCF_053477565.2). Classification (NCBI taxonomy): domain Eukaryota; kingdom Viridiplantae; phylum Streptophyta; class Polypodiopsida; order Schizaeales; family Lygodiaceae; genus Lygodium; species Lygodium microphyllum. The sequence continues at coordinate 95,552,052 of NC_141141.1, forward strand.
TATATTGCATTGTTGCAAGCAAATCAGATGGCATAGGGGGTCTTTTCTCTAGCTCTTCAATTAATCTTTTGGCACCTCTGTATATAAAATATGTTGAAATTTAGAGTACTTACAAAAAAAAGAATTGAAATATCAAGGAGCCCTTGGATAATATAACTTACAATTTAGCATTTCCATGGCTTCCTTTCATAGAGTTGATTAAAAAGCATTGCTTATCCACAAGGTCTATTGCAATCAAGCTCCAATGAGAACTAAAAGCAATCATATCTCAACAAATTAGTAGGATAAAATCTCAAAAACTCTAATAGAATATTGAATCACTTACTTTTCATTATATGGAATTATAAGCAGCTCCAAAGTATCGAAGTCAATCAAATTGAGCCAGTGCTCAATAAAACTTGCATCAAGCTCATTCCTCATAAAGAATGAGATAGATGGATCAAAAACCTCAATTTTTTGTTGTATATCCAAAGGAAACTCATGCATTATACACCTAGAAAAGGCATAGAAATAGTGAGTATAAACAAGAAAAATCTTATTGCTAAAAAAATATCAAAAAGTATAAGTAATTATGGATGGACATACCTTAGGCCAGCAAGAATAAGACTGTCATTTACTTCTCTTCTTTTATCCTTAAGAATCTGAACACATGCAGCATCAAAGGAGATAACCTCAGTTCTTTTGCCTAAGTCACCAGGTAAGAAACAAAACACACTGAATCCTTTTGGATTAGTTGCTTCAAGAAGGGTGGCTAGCTCATTTTCAAAGGACTCTAGTTGCTCTATTTCCCTTTCTTCAACCCTTTGCCTCCTATACTCTCTCCATTTATCTGCTTGTTCCTCTTTAGCCTTCTCCTCTTTTTCATGTTGCCTTGTATCCTTCTCATGGGTGACATCCTCAACCCTGACACCAGAATCATCTTTCTTTCTTCTAGCTGGGGGCACATTAAGGATATTAAATGTCTTCATATCAGTGAGGGGAATTGGCTCAAGGACCTTTGAAAATCTATATCTTAGCCTCCTAAGAATTACCATGTCCTTGTCCATGAGTGTGAGCCTATGAGCATGAGCAGCACAAATGTAGGCATCTTGGAAAAACTCAATTAGAAAATCCTCTGTTGCTTCTTGTATACAATTAAGAGCTGTTCTTGTCCATCTGAAACTATCCAAACTATATCTGTCACAAATTTCCCTGACAAGCCTCTGAAAAGACAACTTTGGAATTGCATTGTCAAGAGCATTTACTGCCTTCCTAATCTCCCTTAGACACCTGACATTTTGAGAAAACCTTCTCCTTGGCTTTGACTTTCTAGAGAGCTTCTGAGGCTTTGAAGACTGATGAATCTTTGATGCTAAATCCCTAGGATCAATCTTCTCTTTTCTTGCTGTTGCCTTAGTCCTAGCCATCTGCCAAAAAAACATATGTTACTTCTTCTCCATCATGTAAAGCAAAACGCAAGTCCCAGACAAGAGTTATCTATGCTGCATGGCGTTTTCTCGTATCAGCTGAATTTTTCTCGAGCTGTCTAGTGAAACGCGAGTGTCAAGCAAGGCGCCTCCTTGCAGCTGCTTCTTTTCGCGTTTCACCGGACTTGTTGTCCATTGTGTCCAGTGAAACGCGAATTTAAGCCAGGAAATCTGCTTGAAGTACCTTATTTTCGCGTTTCACCGGACAGCTCATGAATAGCATAAAAATTGACCAAGGAAAGCTTTTAAGATTACTTAAAATATCCATAGAATTAGGGAGGAAAGAAATAGTCACCGAGAGCATGGAATTCTCAGATAAGTAATTATTTACAGCAGCATGGATTTCAGATAGCTCATGCAGATCACAGTAAGATTTTCTTAAATATCCACAATATTAAGGAATGCTTTCATTGTGGAAAAAATTCTTTTGTAGTGGTCATGAGCTAATAATAACATAAAGGATTAAGGAAAAATATCAAAACAATGCATTGAATGGAGCTTGTTATTGAAAAGCAAGATGCAGAAACCATACCTTCTTCTTAGCTTGTTCTTCACAATCTCAGCCTAAAGATGACAATATGCTTGAAGGTTTGCTTTGTTGGGGAAGCAGTGAAATGCTTGGAGATTGGAAGGAAATGCGTGGAGACTGGAAGGAACACCAAAAACAAAGATGGAGTAGCGATGAAATGCGATGAAAGCTGAAGGCGGTGAATTTGCATGGACTCAACGTTCTTCGCAAAGTGTTAATAACACACGTGTGACGTACCCTCGCTTATCAGAATTTTTTATTTACTTGGAAAAGGGTTATTTAACACACGTAAAACGTATTTTTGGAAAAAGAGAATGTGCACGTCTTCTGAGGAGTTTATTACGCTGTGTTAAGTCACACACGTGTGTTTCCATTATTACACAAACTTTTTCGTTGGAACTATCACCACATGCTTAACGGTCGATATAAAAGCATTTCAAACCCATTTCTCCGACATTGTCTTCTTCTCTGCCAAAATTTCGTCTCGACTTCCCTTCAAGGTCCTTGCATCCTGTGTGGAGAGCAGTTCAACAATCTTTGATATAGGTAACAATTTTTTTTATTACAAGCATTTTAACAAAATAAATTTGATTAATATAGAAAGAATGTTTTATAACACTTAAACAATTAAAGATGTTATGTGCTTTCTATCTTTCAAATGCAGCATATCTTTTCCAAAAATGATTATATCATCAATTTGTGTGTTTCCATATAATTTATTTATTGTTCATGTTTCTTTTCTTCATTTGCAATTTTTGACAAGTAAAACGCGAGACAATGTCTCTGTTGATGATATTTTTCTTAGTATCGCGTTTCACCGGCCACATTTTAGAATAATTTTTGTCTTCAAGCTAGTGTCTGATGAAACGCGATTCCTTCACAGGCATTTGCCTTACACACTTGAATTTTCGCGTTTCACCGGTCAACTAAAAAAATTCTCCTGTTTTGATTTTTTTGTCTTGGAAAATCAATGTTGGGGCCTCTTTCCATGATATCATCTTGTTTTATTGGATATTGGTTCTTTTCTGCTTTTTTTTTTCAGGGATAAATATTTTTCTGGTCAAAATGACAAAGAGGAAGCTATCTCTGGAAGGAATGGATGAGGAGGAGATAATTGAGACATCTGATGATAGGCTCTTTGATTTTTTACACATCACTGGAAATTCTTCCAAGTTTTGCTATATCAGGGAAATTTTCAATGTTCCTTTTGATTTGAAGGAGTTATTAGAGGATCTTGATGATAAACTTAAGGAGTACAGATGTTTTTATGATAGACATGTGCAAGGTTTGGAAGTCAATGGATTTGTTCATTATAGTGATGTCATGGGAGCCACCAATACATCCAGGTCAACTTTGCTCGGCAGGTTCAACCTCATTGATGAGGAATTCAGAAAGAAAGAAACATGTTGCCCTTTCCACAGGTATCAACACCAATGCCTTCTAATCCACAAGGACGTTGGATTTATTGTGTATCTTCAGTACATGGAAAATTCTTCTCCAGATATAGACCAACAGAGAAAGCTAGAGGATATTGCAAGTATGGATAAGGAGGTCGAAGAGAAGGAGGAGATGTTCCAAGAAGATGTTGAGAATCAACTTGTCCAAGGTTTTGATGTAGGTTTATTCAAGAGTGACAATATCACAATGGTGGAAGAAAAGGAGATTGAGCCAAGTGCACAGGTTGATGAAGAAGGTCCTCTTGCCTGTGTTCCAACATTTCCCACTTATCTTATCAACAAGAAGAGATATGTGTTGCTAAATGATATTCAACATCTTTTTGATCTTAGAGAAGATTATTGCTTAGCAATCCTTGCAGGTTGGGGCAAAAATGACATGAATTTTATAGGTTATGAACAAGAACCACTAGCAAGTCTTGATGTTGAGGGAGAGAATTTCCAAGATAGCTCTATAGCCTTACATACATGTATTAATCAGATCATAGAATACGAAAAGGGGGGGCTACCTACAGAAGAAGAGTTCTTGCAAGTCCAGAAGAAACTTCATATTGATGATGTAGGGTATGAAGAGAGATTGAAGTCACCATCAGATGAGAAGCCCAAGAGTTCAATAAATCTTTATGATGATAGTCTTCTTGAAGAAGATGAACACCCTAAGGTATGAAATATAATTCGAAGTTACCCATTGAGTTTATGTTAGACTTTATTATGCATTATAGATAAATATCTTATATCTTGTACTGTTGTGGTTTGTTCTATAGATTGAGATTGAAGATCTGGACAACTTTCTTGGAAGGGCCAAGGGCTCTAGGCCAATGAAGCTTGGAAAAAATCAAAGCCTTGGCCATTATATTGGAAACTTAAACAATCAAACAATTGTAATATATCATAGTAGATTGTCAAGCTCTCCAAGTCTACCAATGATGGCTTTGAGAGCTATCTCAAAGGTTATTGGATCTCAAGTTTTCAGCAGAGGTTTGGACAAGATCATTTTGGTGGAGAAGGAAGAAGCCATAAGAGTTTTTGGCTTTATGCCTGGATACAGTGGATCTAGAGCTGGATATTTTGGAGTTCTTGGCTCCTATTTGCTCTCTTATGTAGGAGATAGTAAGAATTTGAAGCTTCTTCCGGGCTATCGAAAACAAGAGTTTTTGAAATACAGAGGTCTTATTGAGTGGGATGAAACAAAAGATTCCTCTAGAGGCCCTGTCGAGCTACCTGAAACCAAGGACTCCACTGAAGGCCTTGTTGAGGTGCCTGAAACTAAGGACTCTTCTGCAACACAATCAGACTAGAAGATGCCAAAGATTAAGGGTTTCTTGAAACCCATCTTTTCCCAACTCTTTGTTTGGTTTGTAACCATTCTGTAAATCTTTGCTTTGCGCAAGAATTTAAATATCTATCTTTTCTTCTTTGGGTAACAATTTGTATAGTCCTTGCTAAAGATGATGTATTGCTTGATGTGGTTGTATCTTTAAGCTTGAATTTATGCCAAATTTGTCGATAGAACCATTGAAAGACCTCTAATAAACTGTTGGCTTTGTGTCTTCCACCTCCATGTCTTGTATGTCTGAAATATTTTGTTCTTGCTTGATAATGTGATTTTTCCATACCTTGGGTTGACCAGATAGATAGAGATCCATATTGTTTAATAAAGTATGGAGCATGGTTGTATAGAATATGCTGCATAGTCAACAAATAAGGAAAGTTATTAAAAAACATTATATGAGTTCGACAATGAAGAAACAAACATATACAAACTTCTTACCATATAGTGAGTAAAGTGTTGATCACCCCAAGCTTCTGTCATCGCCTTTTTGAAAAGGTTCAATTGGTTTTTAAAGTCTTTGAGATCATCGTCATTCCATTCAGTCTTATCACAATAAAAAAACACTTTGTCTAGTGTTTCCCAAACTTTAGCTTTTCTATTTCGAGCTTGTCCATTATCAGTGTGATCCTTAACTGCATTATGTAGGGATTTCCACTGATTAAATTTAATAGTTGAGCCACCATTTCTCGAGTTTATCTTGCCAAGTCTCCCATGAAAGCCTAGAAACCTTCTAGCCTTCACTCCACCAATAGATGGTTTTTTTGGGACACAATTACCATCCTTAGACTTTTGAAGATCTGGTTCAATAACAACATTGCCACCATGCAAACCAATTGCAGAGAGAACTTTTTCAACCTTTGTTATAGCATCTGTTCTAGTTGATAATGGCTTCAACTTCCATGCAAATCCTATATAGAGATGAACAAGCTTTTCGATTATCCTGCAAAGTGCATGAAGTGTACAAATATGGGCATTCGCTAAAGGAATGTCCAAGACTGGTTTAAACTGTGGATCCTTATTGTGCCTAGAGGGAGCTCTATTCCAATTGCTTGAGTTTAACTCTACAGCTGGTGACATGCAGTATAAGCAAGGAGATCTTGAGTTAGCTCCCTTTGATACATTATACATACATTTGAGTGTCTTTAGGTCACCAGCTATGTGCCACTCAATCCTGTAGTTCCCTAATCCTTCAACAAATAGCTCTTCTCCTGCTTGTTGCCTTTGAATAACATTAGGTATTGATGTTTGATGAAAAACCCAATATAGTATATCAAAATTCTCAGTATCTACCTCAAATGCTCCTAGCCATCAGATGTTATATTCAGATTGAACACTAAATGATGTTGAGTGATTGCAATGACTTGACGAAAGTGCTCTATTCATCAAGGTGATAGAGATTCTCTCCAATTTTTTACATTTCAGAATCTCACTTTCATCAAGTTTAATCACAAATCTAGCCACTCCCTGTGCCTCAACTACTGACAAGTCATAAAATTTGATCATTAAGCATTGTAGGGTGGGCAAGTCAAGGAAAATATTGTTAAATTCATTGAATGTAACCTCCTTTTTCTTGCCCTTGAAGCTAGCCTTGATATGAAAAGGCTCACCTAGAATCTCCATCACTTTGTTATTAACTCTCTGTCTGATAGTCCTAACCACAAATGGTTTCGGAAGTATGCAATTGTGTACCTGTCCTTGCTTCATATTTGATTGTAAAAGTTGGAAAAGTTGCATATAAGCATCTCGACTGATACCAATACTATCCAGTGTCTTCTGTACTAACTCAGAATCCAAAGAATGATCCTTCACAAATGACTCCAAGCATTGTTTCTTTGCCTTTTTAAATTTCTTCTTCTCCAAAATATCCTTTGAAACCACTGAAGGAAGAAGATGATAATAAAACTGAGCTGCTTTTAAAGAATCTCTTTCACTTGCATTTGGTTGTAGAAGAGATCTAAGCAAAATTAACATCACAAATCAATGCAAGTAGTTTAAATAAAGCCATATTTAAGATTTTTCAAGTGAAAAAAAATATATTTTGCTGCTTGGATTCTTTTACCACAGCCTCCTCCTCCTCGTTTGAGATTCTCAATATTTTTAAGAGCTCTTTGTCGATTTCGAAGGCCTAATAAAGTTTGCTTTTGTTGATAAGCTTTGATACGCTTTTCCAATGAATGAATTTTTTGTTGACAATCCTCTAGCTTCTGCAACAACTCTATATTGTGTTTCATCAAAAGATGATTCTCTAGTCCAAGGATATCCTTTTCTGCAACAAGATTAAGTGTATAACCTAAAAATCCATTGTAGCCATCGCCAATAAACCTCATTAATGACGAGCTATTATAGAAAGGAGGAGTGCTATTTCTGCTAGGATCTTTGGGATATAGCTTTCCATCTAACCAAAGATCAATATTCTTCTTTCCTTCAAACCTCAGTATATGTTTCATAGACTCTGTAACCGTGATAGATTTTGTTCTCTTTCTTATCGGTTCATACTCACTGTCCAACTCAATATGAAGATGATAGAGAGGTCTTTTATGAGAGCTACAGAGATCATTAGATGATTGATCCATAGCTGAGTTACAGAGATCATTGGGTGATTGATCCATAGCTAAGGATATGATTAGAAGCAAGAATGAAAACAAAGAAGAGACTAATAAGGAGGAGAAAAAAAGAAGAGAGAAACGATGGAGAAACGATGGAGGGAGGCAATCGAGTATCCACCAAAATTCAAATTGAATATTACTTTTCACTTTAATGAGGAGAGGTAAGATCTTCATTATGACAACCTTGCCAACTTTATGGCGACCTAGATTTCTAGGTTTGATGTGACCACGAGAATATCACGACAATGACTTATTAACGAATTTTGATATTTTAACTTACCAAAATATAAACCTTTTAAAAATTCTATAAAATGATTTTATTTCGTAAATTGTTTTCTCTCTCTAGGATCTCTTACAGGGCATTTTCGAGACCTCAAAACTCCCCTAATGCCAGTGAGTTAGCTTGGGTCTCTAATAAGTTAGAGGCCAAAGATTCGATCTTTTAGTTCCCCACTGATTGCTAGGTTGAGGTTCCTTCTTTCTTTTGGTGCAAACAGTCCTACAGTTTCATTTATGGGTTCGAACTCTAGCCTAGTCACTCGTTTGTTGGGAGCATGCCCTAACAAGCCCCTAAAGGATTAAAAATCCAATTAGATAGGGTTCTAGACAACTGGTCCAATTCGTAGACTCGGCCATTCAAGTCGATGATTCGGACATCCGAGTGGTTAGTAGGCTCGAGTTTGGATGAGGGGTGCACATTGGAGTGTCGAAGTGGCGATTCGAGGCTAAGTGTCCAAGGTTGGCCGTTCGAGGCCCAAATTTGGCCCTTTGAGGCCGAGTTCTTTCTATCTGAGTAAGACGTCTGAGACGGTCACTTAAGTGGATCGAATGTCTGAGCCATTGTTATGACTTGGCCGCTCGAGGCCTATGGTTGCCGTCTAAGCGGTGACTAAAAACCCACCGAATGGCAAAACACTCTATTCAATGATTTAATACTACTTTTTAATTCATCCAAGAGTCTAGATCAATAGAACAATCTACAACCAGGACTCATAGCATACCTAGAAGACCTAGAAGCATCGAGGATAAGGATTGTTGGTGAAGTAGCCCCTCGACTTGTCTCACGGGTGCGCAAATTGGATGTTGGATGCGTACGTAGCAAGCATCAGAAGGTCCCCAAGAACAAAAGAACTCTACTTGAGCTCAAAAAGTAAGAAGATAGATTTGCATGACATGAAGAAAAGATACAAATTGGATACAATCTCCCCCCATGCCTTCTGTGAGCGCTTCACAAGGCATGTATTTATAAATTTATTCATCTCAAAGCTAAAACATAGCCCAATTTTACATAGCATACTTTAGCTTTTATGTTTGCTTTTGTCCAAATAAAGAATAAAGTGGTTGGGTGACCCAAAAGTCGAGCTATGCCCAAATACAATGTCCAATAATGAAATATTTAAACTGAGTGCCCATGTGCATAAAAAATAATAAATATTTATCAAGCTCTTCAATAAATAAGCACGCCTAAATAAATATTAGTGCCACGCCTTTAATGATAAGGTGCGCATCCATAAAAAATGATACCTTTTTCTAGGTAATTTGAATGCACACTATCACCCAATGCTTCCCAATGCCACCACTGCCTACTCTACACATCAACTGAAGCATTTACAATTGTTAGAAAATAATAAAATTAAATCGACAAAATTGAATACCTAGTAGTCTTCAACTACAAAATAAAGAAATAGGTTGGAACTCTATCCTAACCTTAATTTAATACGAGTGTACTTTGAACTCATAAACGTCCAATAATTTAAATATGTATTTTGTGGAATCACCCGCTATGGAATCACCCACGTGTACATTAAATTAACAATTAGCCCTAATAGAAATCATGACTACTCGCTTTGGGTTGACTTGTGAATGCAATGGCTCAATGATTGATGCTAGAGAATAAATAAGTGATCTTAGTCCACTCTAGGAACCCGGATTCATGCCAATCCTTGTAGGCTAGGGTCAAAACCTTAAATTATAAAGTGGAATCAAGAAAAACTAGGTGAAAAACCCTATGTCATTGTAAGGAGTACTAGGTGGCACCACTTAGGATTGTCTCTTGATAGGCCACTAAAGTCAGGCAATCAAGAGTGTCTCAATCAAGCACGTTACATATCTTCCAAATCATTAGAGGAACATAAAGATCACCCTACAAACACTTTGTGAGATCTTGCCAAGGTGAAAGATATCCTAGAGTGGCCAATACCTAAGATAGTAAAAGAAATTTTAGGATTTTTAGGACTAATAGGATGATACCAAATCTTCATCAATGATTATTCCCTCATTGTTGTACCCTTGAAAAATCTTTCAAAGAAGAATATGGTAATCATTTTGATCATTGAGCATCAGAAAAGCTTTGATAAATTTAAAGAACTTGTAACCACTGTCCATGTACTAACTTTAGCAAACCATTTAAGGTAGATGTTGATGTAAGAGGACTTACAATCAATGGATCCTAGTATAAGAAGGAAGACCAATAGCCTAATACTTCAAGAAAATCAAAACCCTATGAGTCTAGCTATGCCACTTACGGCCTTAAGATACTTGCAATCATCCAAATGCCTTGAAATTGTGGAGACATTATCTACTGGAAAGAAAATTCACTATAGTATGATAGACCATAAGAGTCTTAAGTAGATCCTCACAGAGGCCAACCTAAATATAAGGCAAAGAAGGTGGATTGGGACTTTGCAAGACTTTGGTTTTGGAATCAAATATCATCTAGGAAAGGATAAGATTGTAGCAAATGTGTTAAGCCATAAAGCCTTTCTTAACAACATTATTGAGGTTCAAAACTTAAGAATTGTGATAATGATATCCTTAAGTTTGTATGCCAAGTTATTTTTGTACACCAAGCTATTTCTAAGGATTATGAGGAACTCACATGCAAGGTACTTCAAGGAGAAAATTCTAACAAAGAACAAGCTAAGTTAAGAGATCATTATACTAGTAATTGTTTTTTATATTATCATGATGACCTTTATGTTCCTAAAGGACTAGAAGGGAAGGCCAAATTCTTATGGAAAGCCCATGATAGCCCCATTGCTAGACATCCAAGGTATGTCTAGACACTCAATGCAATTCATAAGAGCTATCATTTGCTAGGACTAAAAAGGGATGTATTAAGTTGTTTAACCCAATGCTTGGCTTATCAAAGAGTCAAGGAAGAAAAAATCAAGATGATGGAGAGTGACACTATTGGTAGATATGATTCCATCATGGCAAAACAAACTGACAAAAGCTATACACTTGATACTAGACAAAACAACTTAAAATTTATCAAAGTATTTAGGTTACATGAACTACCAAATAGCATAATTATAACAGTCAAGACTTGCCTATTTCAATTCCTTAGAATAGAGCTATCCTTTAGTATTGCTTATCATCCACAAATTGATGGCCAAAGTGAGAGGGTGATGAAGACTATCAAATATATTCTATGGTCTTCTTGTGGCAAAGAAGCACACTTCAAAAAATTAAATCATAACATTTAAATATAATAAAGACTACATATTTTAAGCTCTCCCTAAGTTCCAAGGGAATGCACCTTATACAACATTTAAGATATTATATAAGTTCAAAAGGAAGGGTATTCTATTTAGTAAAATTTATAGGACAATATTTATAAAAGAAGTTTTTTAATTATAATTTGAAAGAAAATTGTAAGTTTAGTAAAGTAAAAGGGAACATTTTATGGCCTTATAGCATGCAAAGAAATGGTATTTCTTAATACCCTTTGAATGCACATTATATAGATGTTTTATTATAGGTGCAACCTTAAAGCCCTAATCGTATTTCAACAATGAAGATATTTGTTATTAGTAATGAGATATTATATGCCAGTTCATAAGTAAAAGTACCTAATAAATCCTCTCAAGACAAGCTTATTAAAATTGAGTTTGTAATATATAACAACAATAAGAACTAGCCTAGTGGATAGTAACTTAGTAGTTAAGCGCACTTGAGTGATGGCATTGTTAGCATAGGTGACCTCTTCAAAAGATTTTTCTATAAGCATACGCAAGTATTGATATTTCTAGGATGGTTGACCTCTTTGAATGTTTTTTGTAATGTTTAATGCAATACAGATTGCATATTTTAAATTATCCCTAATAATATTTCAACAATGAGGATATTTATTATTAGTAATGAGGTATTATTTTCCAATTAATAAGTGAAAGTACTTGAGAAACCCTCCCAAAATAAGCTTATTAGAAATATGTTTATAATATAAAACAACAACAACAACAACAATCTTAGTGGATAGTCACTTCGTACTTAAGCATACTTGAGTGATGACACTATTGGGATCGATGATCTCTCAGGAAGGTTTTTCTACAAGTGAATGGTTAGTTCTCATGTATAGCCAAAAACACTTATGAAGCTTTCGTATCCTGTTGCAAAGTATGTCGAGGCCAAGATACCAAGGTCTACACTTTTGTTGCCACCTTGGCTATGAGCCTTAGACAAATGCCACAAATCCAAGGGTTATACCTTATAGAATATGTAAGATACCATGTGAATTCAAAAGAAAGAATATTTTACATAGTAAATTTTATAAGATTATATCTATAAATGGAGGTTTTTAATTACAATGTGAAGAAAATCCATCATTTCAGTAAAGTAAAAAGGTCATTTTATGGCCTTATAACATGTAAAGAGAGGGTATTTCTTAATATCCTTTGAATGCATGTTATATAGAGGATTTATTGTAGGTGCACCCCTCAAGACTGCAATGTGGTGTCCTTCCTCCACTATCTCTTTTTTGTTCGAGCCTTGATGAATCAAAATTTCTTTTTCTTTTTTTTGAGATGAAATCCTCTTCTCTACATGGTATATAAGCTTTGTTGGATTTTACCAATGGATTTCACAAAGTTTCTTCCATGGCTTCTAAGAGACACAAAGATTATGTACAAGGTTACATATACAATGATGTGATTGTTGGTGCTGAAGCTCCACCTTAAGTTGAAGCACACCCCAATGTTGACCCCAAACTTGTGCAACCAAAGAAGAGGTCATTGCACAACAATCCAAAGTTGCAATCATACCACATAACAAGAATGGTTGGCCCACAAAAGATAATCAATTTTGATGAAGAAAAATGAATTATTTGTAGTTTTCTAATTTTATCTCAGAATTTTGTAAGTTCTTAATATAATCACTCATATATACTTCAATATTAGAAAAGTATGTAGGATGAGCCTTTTGCTTCATAAATTGTATATGTCTAGAATTTACTTAAATTTATCACTGAGAAGCACTAAAACATTTTAGAATTATGATTTTATTTTAGGAAACAATACATAAATTAATGAAGGGATAGACCCTATACATAAAATATGATAAAAAACATGTTAAAAACAATGCTTTTATAGTTGTGTTTGTTTTTAGATTTGAGAATGATAAGATATGTATCTTATGGTTCATGCTTGTAATAGTTAAATGTGTTATGGAATCTGGTTTTTCAAAACATTGTGATCCCCTAGCCTAATTCTCTTTAGCACTATATCGAGTGTGGAAATACTCACCTCTGTGAGTGAGAGATCTATGGTTTTTAATGGAGATATATGTTTATTTATTTTTAATCATTCGAGCATATGAGATGTCAAAGGGCCAAGTGGTAAGTGCTGATATTATATAGGACAACTTCTAAGGCCCAGAAAAGCTTAGAGGGTCTCTAATCTAGTCAATTCCATGTTGATCACCATAGATGAAGTGAGATCATATATAGCCTAATTATGTGGGATTAGAAGGTCGCTTGACAATATCTATCTAAAAAACCACTTTGCAGAGTGAAGGTTTTGATTACTATTATGAAGTAAAATACTTTATTTTTGAATTATATGCTAAATATTGAGTTTAACAAATCCTCTTTACTATTTTTTTAAAAATAAAACAATAAAAGAAATTTGTTTTTATGTATCCAGATCATGTGACAATATGCTCTGCTAATTAGAAAACTAAAGCAAACCCAGTTGATGCACCTAAGAGCCTTTGATCCTAATTATTGAACACCTATGGTTAGGTGGACGTGACAAGTCAAGTAACTTTCAAACATTAGATAGAGCTAATTAGATAGTGATCCCTAATAGACTTTGTCTTTCCCCTTCTCTTTGCGCAACTCATGACACTGTGGGTGTATGTGACCCTTCTTTGCTGCAATGATGACATGTCACATTAGCATTTCTTCTAGAGACTTGCTGCACAACTTGCCACACAACTTAGACCTAGACTTTTGCGAGTCTCGACCACGTCCATACCCATTGTCATTCTTTTCATTACCATCTCTGCCTCTAACAGTCAAAGCATGCAACACACGAGAGGCATCCAAGTTCTTACGGTTGATCTCTTCCTATAGAAGAGCACTCTCTATATTAGGCAAGTTCAAAATAGTAGCAGAAGCACATAAGGCAGTGTGGAATACATCCCATGACTCACTCAGAGTCCCAAGCAAAAATAATGGAGTAACCTCATCATTAAAGGTAATGCCCTATGAAGTCAAGTTCTTGAGAATAGCATGGAACTGGCTCAAATGAGCAGACATTGTCATATTCTCCTTCATGCGCAGGTCCATAAGCTACTTCAGTCAATACATCCGACTTGCTGGAATTTTCTTGTCATAGAGGTTCTTAATTTTATCGCAAAGCTACCAAGGACTATGTGCTTCCTCAATCACACTGTAATGCACCTGTTCAGTGAGAGACAAGATGAGGGTGGACTTGCATAACTCATCAAGCTCATCCCATTCATCACCAGTCATAGTTTCAAGCTACTCGCCATGCATCCTTAGAGGCTTTATCTATAATTTTTGCACCAATATTTGCCAAACTTGGCTCTTTTAGTAGGCATAATTTGTACCATCAAGCTTACTGATGTTGAAGATAGCACTATTAGTAGAAGAATATGCCATACTGCAATCCAACATGGTGCAAACAGTTCAAAACTACTTGTTTTTTTCTATTGTAAATAGCCAAAATACTGCTAAAACTAAGGCAAAATGACTAGGAACTGATAGCTAATGATGCTATCCACCAAGTACCATCAAAAGTAGATAAAATTAGGATGCTTCAGCATGGAAATTCCACATCATTCTATGCATAATGGCTTGCTATATTAAATTATAGCCAAATACAATGAGAGCAAACTGTAGGTAAAAGAAATGCACCAAGTCAATCACACTGACTCTCAAAGCATAACCAGTATCAAGCGGGCATAAATCAACATGTGACAGTCATATGGACATCGAGAAAACACCCAAGCATGTCAAAAGAATCCGTTAGTAAGCTGGCACACCCCCTGTGTAATAGGGCAAAGTGTACACAACACTGGCAAGGCCTGACATAAAGAGGTTTATGCTCAGGGAGTGCAAGCCCAAATCAACCCAACTACATCTATGAGGACCGCGACATATCAACCATGCAACATCCAAGTAAAGATCCCAATCTTAAGTATCCGAATGCTTAAGTAGCATAAGCCACCTGCTCAATGTTTGTCAAGTGTATCAAGATGCTCTCACTAGCACAAAAGCCATAAATATTAAGCAAAGAAGCTCAACAAGGGCATATGATAGCACCAGTGCTAGAAGATCCAAGATCAAGCATCAATAAGACCTTATGAGCATATAGGTCATGTAGCATCCATACATAGCATCCATAGACATCAAGTACAACCAAACTGTAACTCTAGCAAGCCAATAAATAGCCAAAGTAAGCTCTAGGCAATCAAATGTCAAGCCAAAGCAAGGTACAATAGCATCCAACTCCAAACAATGTAACGAGCATGTAGTAGTGGCATAGGCCAAGCATGCCAAGACCGCACAAGCAAACTACATGTCATAAGTACATTAAGGATGAAGATCCCAATGCTATGCAAAGTAAGCTCAAGCTTAACAATTGATTCAAGAGAAAATCCAAGCTCTATGTCGATCCTCGAGAGTCACTACATCAATGTATACATCCAAGACATAGCCCGAATCCAACAGGCATATCCAAACATAAGCAAATAAGCTTCAGCCCTGAATATTCTAGTAGCAAAGAAACATCCAAAATTGAGCAAAAAGTGGCTTAATCTAAGCTCAAATCCATAGACAAACCACATGCATACTTTCCCAGATGTATAGGCACCAACCGACATAATCGGGCATCAAATAACTATGTAGCATGAGCATAAAGTGTAATGATAGGGGGCTGCCCCGTTTTGGGTTGCTTATGGACTGTGTAAAACAATCAATGACTGAGTAAATTCAGCCCCAAATGCATCTCGTATAATCAGCATACATTCCCCTAGAATTTGGGGAGCATTCGGGACCAACCAAGCAACCAATGTCAATGCCAACAGAGCATAAACATAAAGTGCTGATCTAACACTATTTGTGGGGCTGCCTATGGACTATGGAAAATAGTTTTGGACTAAGGTAAATCATTCCACAAATCAATGCCAATGATAACCACTAATGTCGAGCATCAAGGGGGTGTTCCCAAGTGCCAAATGAAGTGTTTCCAAGCTGCCAATGAGTGTCAAGGGAGGGCTCACTACAAGGATATGGAGGTATAGAGACGACGGTTTTCGACGAAAAATAGCGGCATCGCTATTAGCGTTTCTAATAGCGATGGTACTCAGACAAAAAAATGCGGGACGAAACCCGAGCGCGTTATTTTGCATGCATACACAAAAGAGAGAGCGAAAGGGAGAGTGAACATCTTGCATTTGAGAGGGAGAGGGAGAGGGAGAGAAAGAGAGAAAAAGGGAGAAAGAAAGCTTCTCACCGTCACCACCGCCATTTGTGAAGAAGAGGAGGAAGTGTATGGAGGGCGAAGAGGAGCCGCCATTGCGAAGAGGAGCCACCAAACCCTTCTTCGAGCCTTTACGATGAGTGCATTGTTCCTTCTTGCTTTGTTTTTGTGTTTTCTCTTTCTCTTTTACTTGATTTTGTTAAAATTCATGTGTATTGAGAGAGGGAGAGGAAATGAGAGAGCGAGGGAGAGGAAGAGGGAGAGGGAGAGGAAGGGAGAGGAAGAGAGGGAAACATTAAACATAATAGGGAAAGAGAGAAAGAGAGGGAGAGGGAGAGGGAGGGAAAGGAAATGAGAGAGGGAGAGGAAGAGAGAAAAAATATTAAACATAATAGGGAAAGAGAGAAAGAGAGGGAGAGGGTGAGGGAGGGAGAGGAAATGAGAGAGGGTGAGGAAGAGAGAAAAGGAAATGAGAGAGGGAGAGGAGAGATAAAAAACATTAAACATAATAGGGAAAGAGAGAAAGAGAGAGAGAGGGAGAGGGAGGGAGGGAGAGGAAATGAGAGAGAGAGAGAGGAAGAGAGAAAAGGAAATGAGAGAGAGAGAGGAGATAAGAGAAAAAACATTGAGCATAATAGGGAAAGAGAGAAAGAGAGGGAGAGGAAATGAGGGAGGGAGAGGAGAGGAAGAGGGAGAGGGAGGGAGAGGAAAGAGAGGGAAATATTAAACATAATAGGGAAAGACAGAGGGAGAGAAAGAGAGAAAAAACATTAAACATAATAGGGAAAAAGAGAAAGAGAGGGTGAGGGTAAGGGAGAGAGAGGAAATGAGAGAGATAGAGGAAGGAAAAAACATTAAACATAATAGGGAAAGAGAGAAAGATAGGGAGAGGGAGAGAGAGGGAGAGGAAATGAGAGAGGGAGAGGCACTACAAGGATATCAGGCCATAGCGATGCCGATTAGTGATGACAAATAGCGGTATCACTATTTGCGTCGTTATTAGCATCACAAATGCGACGCTAATAGCGACACAAATAGCGACAGATCCAGAGCAAAAAAATGCGGGCCAAAACCCGAGCGCGTTACGTTTCGCACATTCACGAAAGAGAGCGAGAGGGAGAGCGACCATCTTGCTGAGAGGGAGAGAAAGAGAGAAAGAAGGCTTTTCACCGCCATCACCATCGCCCCCATCGTCGTCGCCGCCACCGCCATTCGCAAAGAAGAGGAGGAGGTGTACGGAGGGCGAAGAGGAGCCACCAAACCCTTCTTCCAGTCTTTACGGTGAGTGCATTCTCTCTCTCTTTTACATGTTTTTTGTATAATTTGTATATGTTGAAAGAGGGAGAGGAAATGAGAGAGAAAGGGAGGGAGAGGGAGAGGAAGGGAGAGGAAATGAGAGAGGGAGAGGGAGAGGGAGGAAATGGGAGAAGGAGGGGTAGGAAATGAGAGAGGGAGAGGGAGGGAGGGAGAGAGAAAGAGAGGGAGACAGAGACGGAGAGGGAGAGGGGGAGGGAGAGAGGGAGGAAATGGGAAAGGGAGAGGGAGAGGGAGGGAGAGAGAAAGAGAGGGGGATGGAGAGGGAGAGGGAGAGAGAGGAAATGAGAGAGGGAGAGGGAGGGAGACATTAAACATAATAGGGAAATGAGAGAGGGAGAGGGAGAGGGAGGGAGAAGAAATGAGAGAGGGAGAGGAAGAGAGCAAAAGGAAATGAGAGAATGAGAGGAGAGAGAAAAAGAGAGAAAAGATGCTAAACATAATAGGGAAAGAGAGAAAGAGAGGGTGAGGGTGAGGGTGAGGGTGAGGGTGAGGGAGGGCAAGCCAATAGAGGTGCATACACCTCCACTCCTATCGTGAGCATCGATGGAGTACTCCTAGTAGGTGTGTGAGCTGCTTGGAAGTACCTTCCCTACCGGATGGGCCTAGGTGGGGGTGAGCTTGTGCTCCTGTAGAAGTAAGATGTTGATCCGTCCATCAAGGGTAGGCTGCAACTCGTAGGACCATTGCATGACCAATGTTCCAAAACTTTCTTATCTCTTGTTTGCAACTATTTGCAGCAATCTTCAAAGGTGCACTTCTCCACTTTCGACACAAGAGTTTATGGTTCTCTCAAGAAAAAGGATGTATACATTTTTTAGTGTGCCTCACCATGCTTTGCTTTAATGGAACACACAAATCCTTTCTCTTTTTGGTACTCTCCTATTAGCATCCCCAAAGTTAAGTGTGCAGATAACAATCTAATTAGCATTGGCCTTATCTACCATAAAATACTTGAACTTTGGTTTTTGGTGGGAACATTTGTGTTTGTCTAGGGAAAGTGTGACAAGCAGCTAGGTCTGATGAGCTAGTGGCTATGTGGGGAGGGGGGATCTGGCTGGTGGTGAGGAGATATAGGAATATGAGGCTTGTCGCCCCCTCTAGGAAAGCAGTGGGGGGGGGATCACATGTACTGGGTGAGGATCAGGGGGATTGATCGGCGAGGGAGATGGTGGGGAGGAGGAAGATTGAGGGATGGTGGGGTGATCGGAGTTAGGAGGCGGGTGTGGGGGGGTGGGTGGTCCTGGGAAGGGGGAGGCTATGGGATAGGGTTAGGGGGTGGGGGGTCCATGAGGAGGGGGTGGGTGTGTGGGTTGTGGAATCTCAGGTGGGGTAGCATCTAACACGTCCATGGGTGGTGGAGGTGGAGGTTAGTGATCCTATTGGGTGGGAGGAGCTAGGGGGTGCTGGGGGGTGCTCTATTGGGGGTCCATCACTCGCCCTCCTGCTCTCTGCTCTACTGTGGCTATGTCTGAGGGGTTGACTGAGGCCCCCCCTACCACCTCCCTCTCTATCATCATTGGACTCATGTAAAACCATCAACATTCACCTGTGGGCCTATCGGTGGAGCTTCCTTGGCTCCGAAGGGCATGCAATCTGCTGCATGATGCCCAAAGTTATGGCATCGCAGGCACTACCCTAGCTGCCTAGTCACAATAACTTGATGCCTCCTGGAAGGAGTGTCTGCTTGCCTCAATCTCTAGAAACTTAGGTATGTTATTTGTATCTTTCACATCCACCCATACATTTGGGACTCCTATGCTCTCCTTTGCATCCACGAAGGAGGTAGGAAGAACTATGCCGAAGAGCCATCCAAAGTCCTTTACTAACTGATGATTCTCTATCGCTAGTCTCGAGAATAGTAGGGTGATCGGGTGTCTAAGAAACCTGTTGTGGAGCACAAATTCCTCCACTGTGAAGCCACTATAGCAAGGAACCATATAGATGACCCCCTTTGTGGAGGCATAAGGTGAGCTATCCACTAGTTTATGGGCTACGTCTACAAAGGTGAGTTGAACCATGAAGATCCCTTAACCCATGAGAATTTCCTCTGCAATCCGCGATGTGCCAATGTGTAGCATGGAGTGCCCGAAGCTGCCCTGGATGGAGAGTGTCCTACGACCTGACCAAAGATTGTTGTTTCTTTCAGTTCCAACTCTATGGCACAGACAACTAAGAGCTATTCCTTAAAAAGGATGATGTGCAAGAAGGTGTTTGACTGGGGGGACATTGCGTCTAACTATAGGTTTCCATTGTGTGTCCCTGTTGAAGACCTACCGATCAAGATGATGTGCTTACCAGGAGATCGACGGGCGGCTTAGAAACCAGGAGAGGTCATGTGATAGAGAGGTGGGGACAGTGGCGAGGAGGTCAGACATGCAGTTTTCTGGCGAGAGAGGGGGCGTAACATGCCATGGGATGGGAGGTGGAAGAGATGGGAGTAGCGCAAGAGGCCCTACAAGATGGGGGCCGTAAGGCAAGGGAGGTGGGAGCAGCGTGGGGGACCTAAAAGCAAGGGGGGATTGCCTAGCAGGAGGGGGAGGCATAGCGAGCCATGGGGTGACAGGTGGGAGGAACAGGGGGGAGCATAGAGGACATGATGGTGGCAATAGCAACACGATGGGAGGAAGGATTTAGCTAATCTTCTACCCCTCAAATTGTAAAGTATAAACTTCAAAGTTCAAAGTTTAAATGAACAAATTTTAAATTTTATGGTTAAGTTTTTAAACTTTACTTGCTTCGAGCTACCCATATTCATCATAGCCCTCATCATGTGTGAGTTAGTGTGACAATAGACTAGCCGCTCTAACTGTCATGTGGTGCTAAGCCGATTGCAAATCTTTGTGTGAATGAGAGAATATGCACTCCAGTTTCTCTCACATACACCCAAAGAGCAATCTTGGGCAAGGACCCTCATGGCTAAGGGGTGAAGGGTCTCCAATGCATATCTAAAGTTTTGCCACCAAAATAAAGGCTTCACAAGTGACTCTCTCCACTAACAAGTGGGAGAAGCAAAAACCACAAGCCTTCTCTAATCTATATAGCATCCTAGCTCCTCCAACACTGCATTGTGGTCATCTAGAGAGACCACACGAGTCAAATAAGCAAGCTAGTCCCAACAGAACTCTCTATCATCCATGACTGCCGATGACTTGTAGGCTGGATGTACTAGTGCAAAAAAACCATGGATGGGCTTATGCATCCATGCCTATCTCCTCTCTACTATCTCTAAAACATATGCATGCTATGTCTTTGTGATCACTCTACAAGCACATGCCTCCACCAATGCCACTAGAAATAAGTGAACGAGAAGGCCCATGGTGGACCTCTCGCAATCACTCATATGTAACACCCTACAAAAGGGAGTCACAACAATGACAATGGAACGGAATTTTTGCCAAAACTATTCATTGAGGCACAAGCATTGTATGGTTTTGGTCTTCTCTGCTGTCTCATGCTCATCCCACTCATTCCACAGAGTAGACACCATTGTCTCGATTTCACCTCATATAGGCGCTCCAACAATAACCACATGTAAGAAAAGTGAGTTGAAGAAGGCTTCTTCAACTCTAGTGTGCTACGCTCACGATACATTGCAATCACCTTTACCTTTACCGTGAAGAAGGTGACAACTGATGTAGCTTTATGGACCACCCTCTTCACCCACTTGAGCTTCCCAATGTCCTCCATGAGCAAGTCCAAATAATGACTTGCACATGGAGTCCACACAATCGTGGGGAACTGAGTCTCAAGCAAATGGCCCATGCGTCGATAATTTGATGCATTGTCGGTAACAACTTGCACCACATTCAAGGGGCCCACCTACAGCCACAATTTACAAATTACAAGTATATAACAATACTTGGAGGTTAGAACTAACAATTACAAGCAATTATACTAATAATACTCGAGAGTTGAGCCTTTCAAGTTTGAACTTTCAAGAAGAAAGATGGGGTTGGAATCGGGGGGGAAAGAGAGAATCGAGATAAATATTAGAGAGAAATTAGAATAAGGAGATAGATAGTTATGCATAAATCATTTATAATAATGAAAGAAAGTGAAACAAATTTAAAAGGCAATGACAAATGTATACCTCAATGATAGCTTGTGAAATGTGGCAGTAGATAAATGCGCCCATCGTTTTCTTCCCCCTCTTACCGGTATCACAGCTTGCAAAAAGTAAGTGTCGAGTGGACATGAGACAAGTATGTTGATGATGCCCTGCTTCTTGCGATCACTCCATCCGTCGGTGAGAATGGAGCAACCATATTTTATCCATGCGGCCCGAATAGGATCAAGGGCTCTATCAATCCTCTCCTTCTCTTCATCAATTATTTTTGTCCGCATGTCATTGTATGTGACACTAGTCCACATCCTTCACATGGACCCACATTGGCAATGGCTTTTACCATCTTCTTCCATTGCTCATGCTTTAGGATATTCAATGCAAGATTGCACTCAATCATTGTGCGTGAAATTTCAATGTCCAAAAGGCGTTGCCTTTCTCTAAAGGCAACCAATCCATGCACATGATCGGGAGCTTGAGAGAGAGGATTGTCTCTCTGGCATCACATGAGCCTCCACTCTTTATCTTTTACCGGAGCTGAATACGGATGTGGAGTCCCCCACCACCAATGGTAGAGGCCTCTCCCGCATTGGTTGAAGATACACCCACATTCCATGATTCCTCATTAGTAGGCATAGGATTTGGTGCCGATAAGCTAGTTCCTCCTCCTCTTGTGGATCCCCCTCTCATCTTGGAGAGAATCTCCTCCGTGATTTTTTGAGGGATCTCCTTTCATGGAGCAACTTGCCCCCCATCTTGGAAAGATGTTGGAGAAGCCAAGTTACACCACTTGTATAGCCCTTCTCGCAATACTTCTATGTCCAATGGTGGGAGTTTAACTTCTTTGTGTCCCTCTCCACATGGATCGCATGCAAATTGAAGGCCTCGTGCTTCTCATGAGTCATGGTGCCGATGATGGATGAATAGGTCTAGGGAAGAGTGAGAGAGTGTGTGTGTGAGTGAGTGAGATTCTTTAGTGTCGACTCTTAAAACTTGAAAGTTGAAAGAGAGGGAGAGGCTTTAGGGTTGGGGCAAAGTTGAAAGAGTGAGATGAGAGAGAGGGGATGGGAGATGAGAATGGAAAATTCTTTGATAGGGTGCAAGATAGAGGGGATGGGAGATGAGATTTGAGAATGGAAAATTCTTTGATAGGGTACAAGAAAGAGGGGATGGGAGATGAGAATGACAAATCACAAGTCAATTCAAGATTCAAGAGAGGAAGATGAGAATGGTAAATGATTGTTTCATTGGTGTGGAAGCATGGAGGAGAGAAGCACCTTTTGTAGATGAGAGAAGGGTCAAAGTTCAAACAGTCAAAGAGGGGTGAATAGTCAAATAGGGCTGCCAAGGCTTTCCACCCCCCCCAAAAAGTGCCACGTAGGTGAAACATGCCGAATTAAAGCACAGTTGAACACAGGAGGACACGCAAACTTGGTAGTAAAAGCGGCCTTGTCTTATCGTACAAGTTTGTACAGATACATACGATACCGTAAGGTATGATCAATATTGTATGACCTATAGAAAAAACTATGCCTAGTACCTATCAAACATGACTTATTATAAATTTTGCCTTTGGCACCCACTGCATCCTTGGGGTCCTTGGCATGTTACTATGCAATAATTGTCATGTGCATCACATATGCTAAACAACCTTACCCATTTTATTAATAACTTAATTAAATGTTATTGCAAGATTAAATAATCTCAAAATTTCTCATCCTCGTGACAATACTTGCCTTTGGTTGAGTTTATGTATAATAATAGTGTACAGCTCCATTGGCAAGGCTCCATATGAGGCTATCAAGGGTGGCAAGATGTGCTTTCTATTTTACACACTAAAGTTAAGATCTTTGAGGTTGATTGCTATGTTAAAAACATGGATGCAACTTATCAAAAGGTAAAGTAGACACTTCAAAGAACACAAGAAAACCAAAAGAGGAGAGTTGTTTACCGCCATAGATGTGCTTTGGATTTTACAAAGGGCGTATGCTTTGGAGAGTTGTTTGCCATATATTGTTGCATTTTGAAAGGACAAGGTTGAAAAAGATGAGAGGCAGAGAGAGATTATATCCCAAGGTGAGTATGTGTTACTATGGGCCCTTCCAATTGTTAGAGAAGATCCTTGATGTTGCATATAGGTTGAAATCGCCTCCACATTGGTGAACACATAATGTCTATCATGTGAGTTTATTGAGACCTCTTCATGGTGATGTGCCAAAGGATACATCTACTGAATTTCAGCGTGAGGTCGAGGAGTTGGGAGAGATTTTGGTACTGTATTAGATTTTGGCACATAAGGAAAGAAAGATCAGAGGTAAAGTTTTCAAGAGATGTTTGGTGAAGGTTTAGAACTATTCACTAATGGATGCTAAATGGATGGAAGAGGATGACTTGATAGACCATCCTCGGTTATTGCAAGTTTACCTCGATGCTTTTTGGTTAGATCCAACTTTGGATTGGATTTAGTCAGCTTAGGAGATGTATTGTGGAGAGACTATAGGATATTAGCATATGGCAAGGTATACAATGGGGTATTTATGCAGTATATGGGATAGTAACATGCCGTGTACGGAAACCAAGGTGGCTATCAGAGAGGATTGATAGTATCATACGAGTCAAACAAAAATGCCCACTTTCATCCGTATTGTTTGAAGCTGGAGCCATCCTAGCAAGAGTGCTGACATCAATGTTTTTGTATGCAGATGATATTGCTCTTGTGTCAAATTTGTTTGAGGGAGTGCAATGCCATCTAGATGTTTTGCATGTCTTTTGTAGAGACACAAACCTCATAGTAAACATTGGGAATATGAAAGTCATGGTCTTCAACAATTTGGCAACATGGCCGACTACATCCATGTACCAGTTCACATTTGGAGGAGACATAGTGTAGCATGTGAGGAAATATGTCTATTTGGGAGTTACATTCTCTAGCCCATGATTTTCCTTGACTGGGGCATCAAAGGCCCTTTTGGCATGAGCCTATGCAACACTAGGGGCACTTGAGAGTAATGTACTCATATATAGTTCCAAGATCGTTGCACAAAACTATGGTTGTTTTGACATCCTAGTCACCTACAGTACTATGTGGAGCAAGGGTATGGGGCTGCAGCTTGTACCACTGGTGTGTGTGTGTGTGTGTGTGTGTGTGTGTGTGTGTGTGTGTGTGTGTGTGTGTGTGTGTGTGTGTGTGTGTGTGTGTGTGTGTGTGTGTGTGTGTGTGTGTGTGTGTGTGTGTGTGTGTGTGTGTGTGTGTGTGTGTGTGTGTGTGTGTGTGTGTGTGTGTGTGTGTGTGTGTGTGTGTGTGTGTGTGTGTGTGTGTGTGTGTGTGTGTGTGTGTGTGTGTGTGTGTGTGTGTGTGTGTGTGTGTGTGTGTGTGTGTTCACTGGTCGTGTGAGGTGACACTAGGACACTAGCGTGAGGCAATCGCTCAACTTACACTGGCATGCCACTGGTGTGGTTATGGGATACTGGCTGGAGCGGATGCAGGAACAACAATCTAGCAAAGGGGAGGTTGGTGTGAGCTGACATGTTGTGTGAGAGACGGGAACTGACATGTCTAGCATGAGATTTGACGGCACGGGCATGAGTGTTGACACAAAGGCGCTACTCTGCAAGGGCATGTCTCTGCATAGAGAGACAGCCATTGTCCTATAGAGTCACATCTCTACACAAGAAACTCTGGTGGCCTTGGAAGTTGTAGAGGTATTGGCAATTGTTTAGGAGTGCCAACAAGGTCAATGCAAGCACACTATTCGAGTAGCTATCCTAGACTAAGAGATGGTAGAGACTACTAACAAAGAAACTAGTGGACAAGAGACCAAACTTGATACACAACCAATTGGGCCAACCACAGGAGGCATTACGTCAAAAAGGCCGATACAAGACCCCCACTAAGGATGAAAAGTTCTACTATAGACAAAACAGAAGGAGAGCTCGTGAAAATGCCACCCCCACAAGTGCCAAGCGATGGACGAAGATGCAAAGGCTAATTGCAACAAATGGTTTGGATGGCTTGAAAGCCCTCATAAGAGATGAGATTGCAGCAACATGTATGCAAATGATTGACAAGGTGACAAGTGACATAAATGCAATGCATGAAACATGGGGAAAGTGTTAGAAATCAAGCTCACCGCCAGTGTGTCTTCATCTATGACCGACATCTATGACAGCTAGTGTGTACAGCTGTCTACATGTGACTACATTAAATAAATCGGGTTAGTAGTCAGTCAGTGACCTGACTAGAGTTAGTCAGTCTAGTCTACATTTACACTAGGTCACTTTATCTTGTAGAATGAGTGTGCTTTTCAGTTTATGTGTGTGGAAATGAAGGAATGAGCTTGAGAGCCTGAAGGCTCATGGATATGGAGTTTCTCCCTTTCTCTCTCTCTACTCTTTGAACATGATATCAGAGCCTCATCCATGAGGCTATGGGAGAATGGGCATGACAACTTGCAGTGCAAAGGAGATGGAAGTAAGGAATGAGGAAGAACCTGGACACTTGCAAATGAAGCCATAGTCAAAGGAAGGAATCAGCGTGGACTGCCTCCTGAAAATCAGCGTGGATTGCCTCCTAAAAATCAGCGTGGACTGGCCTGAAAATCTGTGCCCCCTGGTCTGAAAATCTGCGCCTGCTGATCTGAGTGGATAGCAACCTGTGCCTGAAAATCTGCGCCCCCTGGTCTGAAAATCTACGCCTGCTGATCTGAGTGGACGGCAACCTGTCCCTGAAAATCTGCGCCCCCTGGTCTGAAAATCTGCGCCTGTTGATCTGAGTGAACAGCAACCTGTCAATCTTCAGTGGGGCACCTGGACAAGGTTCATAGAGCATGTATGCTCACTATTGAAGGTATTTGAAGTGTGCAAGAAGTAAATGCTTGTGTGGGAGCTCTGTTATGAGCTGGAGTGATAGACACAGACTTGTAATCATTTTTGAACTGCTGTAAACATGAATGGACAGCATGCATTCAGTCATTACTGACACACAGGAGTCTTGTGCTACACTCAGAAGGCATCTTTGGAGCACAAGAATGTGTCAAAGCATGTATACATTGGATCAAATGTCTTGGAGCTAAGATCTTTTGCTCAGAATACTCAGATCTAAAAATCAATGACAGGCTGAAAACTGTCATACACAGTCAGTGACAAGTATTGTGCATTACTGAAGCAATACAAGTCATCTTGGGGGTTCCATCATCTATATGAACTGACCTATACATGCTGAATGCATGGAGAATTGAAGCAAGCAATGAGCATCATTGAAAACTGAATTTTGAAGCTAAAATAAATGCAGTTACACTGTCTTGGTTAATTACAAACAACTCATGAGGTTTATGCCATTGGTCAATGAAGACAGGTTGTCTATGCCTACTCAGATGCTCATGTATTGAACTTGCCACTACAAAGTAAATGTATGACATGGTCAAAAGACATTTTGGAGTTGCTTGGAGCTTGGTATGCTGAATTCTGGTTGATTGCAACCTGCAACTGAATTTGTTGACACTTGTATGTGTTGGTTATGCACTGTTTTGTGCCCTTATGATCATGTCTTGACTGCCAAATGTACTAGCAGCTACTTGGGAGATTTTGGAACATGTATGACATGATTACCACTCATTTTTGGACTTAAAATTACTGCTGGTTACTCACAGTTTACAATTTTTAGACTGCATGTATGTACCCTGGCAGTGAGGTTACATAAGCTTAAGCTGAAGCAAACACATAGCTTATGTATTGACAGTTATATCTACAGTTGAGACCACTTGTTTGAGGGTTGTTTTGGGGTGTCAGTGGGCTAAAAATACCCTAGTTTTTTTTCTGCAATTTAGTGCAAAAAACTGTCATAAACTGTTACGGACTGAACTTAGTCAGTCATACTTATTGGACTGCAGGGTGTCAGGCACTTGATAGACAGTCTATTGCATCATGGTTAATGCACATGGGACTGACAATATCACTCAGATAGTTGGAGAGAAGTTGGATAATAAGAACTTTACATTATGGAAATTCAGAATGAAAAACTTTCTGGTTGGCAGAGGTTATTGGGATTTATGTACAGGAGATGAAGTTGCTCCTGAGTTGCCTGCACACAATCCAACAAATGAATAGAAAAGAGCCTACAGGCTATGGAATGAAAGAGCATGCAAGGTGCTGCATTGGTTTTCTTTATGTATATCTAATGCTATGGTAATTCAAATCACTGGATGTGAGACTCCAAAGGATGCTTGGGACATACTGATGAAAAATTATGGAACCATGACACATGCAAGAAAGATCCAGTTGAAACAGCAGTTCAACAACATGTCTAGGAATGGCAAGAGCATCCAGACGTATACCACAGAGATTAAGACCATAGCTGATCAACTTGCTACTATTGGCTCAAGTGTATCAGAAGATGATATGATTGCTGTTGCTTTGAATGGCTTAGGCAAAGAGTACAAAGCTTTTGACACTTCCATTTCTGTCAGAGAAGAGCCCCCTAGCTGGGAAGAGCTAGTTGCTTTGTTGCTACATGAGGAAGTCAAACTTGGTCTAAGTACAGGTTCTAGTGCCTCTCAGAGCAGAGACACTGTGTTATACTCTAGCCAGTGTGGCAGAGGATCTAGAGGTCATGGTTCATTTTGAGGTCGTGGTGACACTCGTAATACTTATGGACAGCAGCAGCAGCAGAGTAATTGGCATGGTGCAAATACACAAGGCCAGCGTGGATCTGGTGGGTTTAGAGGCAGGGGGAGATCACCCCGAGGTAGAGGTAGTGGTTCTGGTTCATGGCAGTCGTCTGATCAGTCCAACAAGGACAAGGACTATCATTATTGTGGTAAGTATGGGCACATAGTGAAGGAATGTTACAAAAAGCAGAATGACATGAAGACAAAAGGGAAACAGCATGGGCATTATGCATCCTCTAGTGGTGGTCAAGATGATCAGGTTGATAGACTCGTTGCCATGTAGCATGTGTCCAAGACTGTGTCAAGGCAGAATAGAGATGATAGGTGGTACATTGACTCTGGTGCGTCAAACCACATGACCCCGCATGGAGAGTGGTTTGATGAGATGGTTGCAGGTACACATGGTCATGTATGTACTGGGGATGATACCCAACATGACATAAAGCATAAAGGGATTGTTCCATTGATGATGCCTGATGGCAAGAAGAAAGGCGTGCATGATGTCTTACATGTACCGACCATAACAAAGAATTTGTGGTCTGTGGGTCAAATGGTAGAACAGAATCTGCAAGTGAGGTTTAACAAGGATGGATGTTTCATTGAGGAGTATGGAAATGGCTGCAAGTTAATTGCCAAGGGCAGAAGGGAAGGCAGGATGTTTACATTGGATGCGACCATTCCGGGACTCAAGGCAGCCATGTTTGCATATGATGAGAGTGCCATTTGGGATGTAGAGATTTGGCACAAGCGGATTGGACATGTCAATGTACAAAAGCTGAAATCTATGCAGCAGAAAGAAGTAGTACTTGGATTACCTAAATTCAAGTATAATGATTTTGGTCATGTATGCCCTGCATGTCAGTTTGGGAAGTAGGCACGGTTTCCTTTCATGAGACATGTAAAAAACAGCACTAGGCCTTTACAGTTGGTACACTCTGATGTCTGGGGTCCTTCACATAATGCTTCCTTTGGCGGTGCACGATATTATGTCTCATTTATTGATGATTTCAGCAAGTACACTTGGCTTTATATCTTGAAACATAAGGATGATGTGTTTGATGCATTCAAAGACTTCAAGAAACATGCTGAAAATGAATTGGGCTGT
Source organism: Lygodium microphyllum (assembly GCF_053477565.2). Lineage (NCBI taxonomy): Eukaryota > Viridiplantae > Streptophyta > Polypodiopsida > Schizaeales > Lygodiaceae > Lygodium > Lygodium microphyllum. The sequence continues at coordinate 95,581,316 of NC_141141.1, forward strand.
TACATATCATGTTTGAGATCAGATGGAGGAGGTGAATATGTCTCAAACTACTTTGACAGGTATCTTGCTAAACATGGGATCAGAAGACAGCTCACATGCAGTTATACACCGCAGCAAAACGGTGTTGTAGAGAGGAAAAACAGGGTTTTGATGGAGTCAGCTAGAGTTATGCTGAATGAAAAATGTCTGCCAAATGGTTATTGGGCTGAAGCAGTGGTGACTGTTGTATATGTGCTGAATCGAATCCCTACAGCAGGGATTCATGATGTCACTCCGTATGAATGGCTGTATGGTCATAAACCTGATATTTCACACTTGAAGGTATTTGGCAGCATTGCATATGTGCATATACCGGATGAGAAGAGGAAGAAATTGGATCCTAAGGCAGTGAAAAGTGTGTTTATTGGATATGCACAGGAACGGAAAGCTTATAAGTGTTATGTACCTTCTACGCATGAGACACTCATAAGCAGAGATGTGGTATTTGATGAGTTAACATCTTGGTATGGGAATCCTGTTGCAGTGCCTACTGATGGCTCACCCAGTATGAGTCATGCTGAAAATACTCCTGCAGAGAGTACTTCCATGACTAGTCAGACAGGTGATGTATCATCTATAGTGAGTCCTTGGACAGGACGATTACGGAGTCGCACTATTACATCCACTGACACGGATATGTCAGTGAGGGGGAGAACAGATAAGGGAAAAGAAAAGGTTTTTGAAGATGTAATAGGTCCACTCACTACAGGTTATGATTCATCTAGTAGTGACAGCTTAGATAGTGAATTGGGGATTCCGTCTGTTATGACGCGAGCCGTTATGTGCCGCCTCATGAGAGGCAAGCTCACAGTGAGCCACAGCTCAGGAGATCAGAGATGGTCAGACGACCTGTTGACAAGTATACTTACACTGGATATTCAGCCCGTCATTATGCTTATATGACGAAAGTAACAGGTTTTAGAGAACCAAGTAAGTTTGATGAGGCAGTTTCATATGAGAATTGGCGTGCTGCTATGGATGAGGAATATTCAGCTTTGGCTAAAAATGGTACATGGGATTTGGTACAGTTGCCTGAGGGGAAAACACCTATTGGATGCAAGTGGGTGTATAAGGTAAAATGTAAATCAGATGGATCATTGGAAAGATATAAGGCCAGGCTGGTTGCAAAAGGGTATGCGCAGCAGTATGGTCTTGATTATGAGGAGACTTTCAGCCCTGTAGCAAAGATGGCTACAGTTAGAACTGTGATTGCTTTGGTAGCAGCTAGATGCTGGAAACTATGGCAGATGGATGTAAAGAATGCATTTCTCAATGGAGAATTACAGGAAGAGGTTTACATGGAACAGCCTGAAGGCTATGTACATCCAGAATTTCCAGCACATGTATGTCAGCTGAAAAATGCATTATATGGGTTGAAACAAGCACCCATAGCATGGAATGCTCGCATCAACAGTTATTTACAGCAACATGGTTTCCGATTGGGAGATGTTGATCATAGTCTGTTTGTGAAGAAGATAGATAGTGGCTATGTTTTTCTAGTTGTCTATGTTGATGACTTAATCATTACAAGAGATGATGAAAATGGGATTGCAGAAATAAAGACATGTTTATAGGCTGAGTTTAAGGTCAAGGATCTTGGAGAGCTGAAATATTTTTTGGGGATTGAGGTTGTCTCTACACCTCGAGGCATATGGCTGCTACAGAAGCAGTATGCTCATGACATGTTACAGAAATATGGTATGGCTGATTGCAAGCCTATGGATACGCCTTTGGAGCAGAATGTCAAGCTGCATATTGATGTTGGATAGAGATTGAGAATGTTACTATGTACAGACAGATGGTAGGCAGCTTGATCTATCTCACGATCACTAGACCTGACTTGAGTTATGCTGTGGGGCTGATCAGTCAGTTCATGTAGAAGCCTCGCAAACCACACTTGGATGCAGTCAGAAGAATTCTGAGATATGTAAAGAGTACCACAGATCATGGGCTGTTTTATGCATATGGGAAACCCCTTGACTTGATGGGGTACACTGATGCTGACTGGGCTGGTTGCACATATGACAGGAGGTCAACCAGTGGCTATGCATTTGGATTGGGTAGTAGCATGATCAGTTGTGGCAGAGTATGAAATAGCCTACAGTTGCATTGTCCAGTACGAAAGCAGAGTATCGTGGTGTGGCCTTAGCGGCCTGTGAAGCTAAGTGGTTACAGAAGTTGCTGAATGACTTGGGAGTACACTTGGACAGCAAAGTCAAGTTGTACTGTGACAATTTGAGCAGTGTTATGTTGGCAAGCAATCCTGTTTATCATGCAAGATCAAAACACATTGAGGTTCACTACCATTTCATCAAGGAAATGGTTTTAGCATATCAGATTGACTTGGAGCATGTGAAGACTGAAGACCAGGTAGCAGACATCTTTACCAAATCACTTGGTAAAGATAAGTTCATTCACTTTAGACAACTACTTGGAGTGATGCAGATGATTTGAGTTTTGTTTTTGAGCTTGAGGGGGAGTGTTAGAAATCAAGCTCACCATCAGTGTGTCTTCATCTATGACCGACATCTATGATAGCTAGTGTGTACAGCTGTCTACATGTGACTACATTAAATAAGTCAGGTTAGTAGTCAGTGACTAGAGTTAGTCAGTCTAGTCTACATTTACACTAGGTCACTTTATCTTGTAGAGTGAGTGTGCTTTTCAGTTTATGTGTGTGGAAATGAAGGAATGAGCTTGAGAGCCTGAAGGCTCATGGATATGGAGTTTCTCCCTTTCTCTCTCTCTACTCTTTGAACAGAAAGGAATTGAATGCTAAAATGGATGCAAACTTGAAAGTGTGCATAAGGGTGTGTGGCAACATTCAACAAAAATTCATGAATGACATGGATACAAAGCAAAAAGATGTATATGGAAAATTACAGGAGACATTGAGGGAAGAACTAGGTGATGTTGTAGAAGCAAATAGGAAATCATGCTCTAATAGTTGGGATGATACAAAACATAAAGGAATCAAGGCTAACTTGCAAATGGATATGATAGATAACTTGAACAAGGTAAGGGACACCTGGAAAGCAAATATTGATGCATTGAAATCTGATACAAATGCACACACAGCAGCCAAGGACATGGAGATTGCTGAACTCAAAAGGCAATTAGAGTCATGTAAGAACAAATTAGTGACATACAAGTCAATGATGGATGCACAAATAGCAATGCCTCACGCATCAGAATTAAAGAAAGAGGTGGAAAGTTTTAAAAAAGACATGCACACATGGGTGAATGTGGTAGAGGATCTCAAAAGAAAGTAGAAAATGTTCAACAAACAATGAATGAAAATGCACAATGGATTGACGTAGTCAGAAGAAATAAAGGGATGTGTCCTAACAAAGTAGAAATGATGAATAAAACACTAGTAGAGGAGGAAGCAAAGAGGAAACTCCATGCATTGCATGTACGTGTGGTGGGGTGGGCTAAAAAAGGGAACCCCCAAGAGGATGCTAAAACACTTTGTGCTAAGATGGGTGCAGATGAGACACGCATTATGGATGCTTGGAGGATAGGTGATCCAAATGACAAAAGAGGTCGGATCCTCATGCTAAAATTTGGGGACATGGATAGAAAGTGACTTCTTATAAAACAGAAAGGCTTTGAAGGGTGAAAATATTTACCTTGATGATGAGGATCTCACACCTACACAGTTTGAGCACAAAAGGGCTTGCATGCCAAAAGTGTTGGAGGCACATACAAAAGGCAAGTATGTTGTCTATGGAGATGGAAGAGCAATCATAGCAGAATGGAGGTCGCAATGATGGTATGAGGCCTATGAGACATTAAAGATGTCCCTTTGGAATCATAATGATTCAATGAGACTTAATGCAGGTTATTTTGAGGATACTTTTTGTGGGATAGGCATGGCTATGCACATAGAGACACATCAGTGTACAAATTCTAGATTAGTGGATGTTGGTGGATACAAATGGGAGAGCGTATACAGACCTCAAACTCGTAGACCATGAGGAACCAGAGGGTAAGGAGGGGTGGCTATTCTTTATCATGAGAGCCTCCAAGACATGATTCACATGGTTTCATGAGATGTGCATGCTAGATACATGTGTGTAAGGCTAAGGATAGGGCACCCGAGGGATCTATATGTTGTGGTATGCTACTTCCCACCTGCCTCTTCAACATTTGCTCTTGGGGAGGGATCACCATTTGAAGTACTACATGAAGATATTATGAGATATGCAAGTATTGGGGACATACTACTAGTGGGAGACTTTAATGCTCGAATAGGAAGTGAGCAGTCTATGCCTTTTATGATACTGAACATGAAATGTTTAAGGAATTGGCATTGGATGAACTAGAGCTTGTCAGGACATCTCAAGATAAGGAGGTGATAGCATGTGGATCCCATCTACTAGCTTTGGGAAGTGCTCATGGATTGGCTATATTCAATGGCCTATTAAGATAGCCGGGAGTGGATGCTTTCACTTGTTGGAACAACAAAAAAGGGGCCATTGTGGTGGACTATGTAATGGACTTGCCAACATTAATTCGAAGCATTTTGAGATATCTAATAAGCCGATCAGCATAGCGGCCGACCATGTGATCCTAAAATTTACTCTAGCATGTAGTTAGAGACAAGAAACATGCACACAGTTACACACATTCCTGCAGTATGAATTTCTAGAGCAAACTTCACATATCTATAGTGATGGAGTACGAGATGGATTAAGTCAACTAGACCAACATGAACCACTGGAAGATGTCACTAGATCTCCGGTGAAGGTTTCACATGTTGCAGCTTCATAGGCATTCCCATATAAGATGGGCTCTACTGCAATATTTAGTTGTACTGCCCCCCTCAAAATGCTTGGTATGATGATGAGTGCAGACAGACTAGGACCTACCTACAAAAGGATATTACACTAGGGACATGCACACATAAGCAGACATTGAATGTCTTTTGTAGGCTTGTGTGGAAAAAGACGAGAGATTATTTAGCCAAACTAGAGTCATAGATCTATTAGCTCTTTTTGAGCAAAGACGGCAACAAGGCATGGAAGAAATTTCATGGGAGACAACCCCCAATTCTGTTGAGATCGCCTATGGTATGGCATGAATATGCTAGGGCACTATATGATGTTCCATTACAAGAGCAGTTACCTTGACCATCAAACTCTAGGCCAACATAGTGTGGTTTCTTTATGGAAAAGATGGTGAGATATGCCATTTGGAGGTTGAAGAATGGGAGAGCACATGATCAAGATGGCCTTGTGGCAAAGCATTTTGCACACGCATGTTATGCACTGGCCCCTAGCTTGGCAAATCTCTTCAATAGAGCCGTATGTGAGGGGTTTCTAGTAAGTTGATGTGACCACACAATAGTGCTAATTTTTAAGAGTGGAGATCCATTGGTTGCTAACAACTACCTCACTATTATGATTGGCCATATGCTAGCAAAGATATATGCCTCTATTGTGGAGCATGAGTTGAGTTGGTGGGCTAAAACAAAGAAAATACAGCCTATAGGAGAAGCTAGTTTCCGCCACAGATACAATACACTAGACTATATATTCACGCTAAGGGCCTTGATTGAGTAGGAACGATCATGGAGGCAAAAAATCTATTGTTCTTTTGTGGACCTCTGCAAATCCTTTGATATTATGCCATGTGTAAGACTTATGCAAAGGTTGCGAGCCATTGGGGTCCCAAAGGATATGTAATGTTGTATTTAAGCATTGTATGAAACTGTGACAGGGAGAGTACAAGTGATTGGAGGCACAACAGACTCAATGTCTAGCACAATGTGTATAATGCAAGGTTGCCCCCTCTCTCCTTTACTATTTGGACTGTACATTAACGAGATTTTAGATTACATGAAGAGATGGGGTGTTATGGGAGCCAGCTTGGCTGGGGTACTGATACCAATTTTGTTGTATGCTGATGATATGGTGCTCAAATTCACTAGAGGGACTACAATAGCATCTGGATGCATTGCATTTGTTTTATGAAGATAAAGGTCTCAAGGTTAATCTTGGAAAGACTTAAATTATGGTCTTTAACACCTCAGCCTTCACCTCAATCTTCAATCAAGCTCTGCACAGCCATAAGATGACTTTGATATCATGAAACTAGACAAGAGAGGAGAGAGGTGAAGAATTAAGAGAACCCACACAAAGGCAATGGAGACTTGAGCACATAGAGAGATAGAGTTAAAATCTTTTTCTTCTTCTTTTTTCTTCTTCCACACAAAGGAACTAAGTCTACAACATAATAAAAAGTCTAATATTATAGTACCACAATGTACGTATATGTGGTTACTAAGTGTAAACCTACTAAGGAAAGAAGAGGTGGCACAATGAATGTGCCATAACCAAAGATGGACTATGTGGGTGTAGTTTAGATGTAGAATCACAGGCGCATCCTCATGTGAGTCACCTAACATACCAATGAATAATATCTTGTCACATTACCAAGGCATGTAGTGGATGGTAGCTCATATAGAACTCGACATCTCAAGAGGAAGGAACTATGATCTCAATGTTACCATCTCTATGTGTTAAGAATAAATCAAGACATGTGAAAAAGACAATAAGAGAACTTATTGATGTGGTAGAAATAGTCATTGCAAGGGCTATATTAGATATTGTGTTAGCAATACGCTTTAAGTGTTTGTATTGGATCACTAGAGAAGATGGAGAATCATTATCTTCTTCAATAGAGATTGGATCCTCAATAGGAACAAAATGGGCTATAGGAGGATCTAGAGTGGTCAAGATAAATCATTCAAAGGGGTAGAGTATGTCCAGAAAGTATACAAATAAGAACCATAAGTGACATTTGTGACATTACCCCTAGTCACTTTCAGGAAATGAGCATAGCTTAGTGACAGCACCAATTCTGAAACTCCATAACTTGAGCAAGGAATTTGAAGTTGCCATGGATGCTAGCTCACTTGCACTAGGCTATGTACTAATGCAAGGAGGTCATTCTATAGCCTATTCCTCGAGGAAGCTAAAAACCCATGAAAGGAATTATTCTACCCATGACCTGGAGCTACTAGCAGTTAATCATGCTCTCAAACTTTGGCAACATTATTTCCTTGGTAACAAGTTCTCTTTGATCACTTCTCCTTTTTTTTCCAATGCTTGTACTTTCTTTGTTTGTCTCATATGCTCAATGTAGAATGAGGAAATCAAGCAAAGCCCCTCTGTTTTAGCTTTGGGAGTATGCTTCATGAATTCTCCCACATTTATGAGATAATGTGAGAGGATGTATTCTTTTTCTTCCCATGTCAATGGCTTTTAAGAGCTTTAGTCAAGACTCTAATGTTGGCATGAACATGTGTATGAGCAAGAGATGTCATTATATCCTCCAAAATCCTAGCAGCATGTAGTTACCAATTAATCTTCTTTTCGTGCCATCTTTGCAAGGGATCTCTTGACTAGCTTCGGCTTCAAATTTGTTAGAGCTTTTTGTCAAGAATAACATGTTTTGTGAATCATTGGATTCATTGTGTGCTTTATTTATAGTAGAGATTGCATTCCCTTGTGGTGTTGAAACAATAGAGGCTTGTTCTTTCGTTGAAGTGATGGATTCAATCTTAGCCAAAGGCTTGGATTGTGTGGGTTTGACCATTTCACATGTGGATGAATCAAAGAATTTGTAGGCCTTACGCTCCTAAGCATAACCAATTCACATATACTTTTGTGCCTAAGATCCAAGTTTGTCCTCTTCTCATCTAGGATATGTACATACGCAATGCAGCCAAAAAATTTTGAGTGGTTGCTATCAGGCTTATGCCCATTCAACTTCTAGTACGATGTCATGTCATGAATGCCTATAGTCCAAATTTGATTCAACACGTACATTTTTGTCATAATAGCTTCAAATCAATAGTATAGTGGCATGTTCTTCTCATTAAGCATTGCACAAGTAGTCTCCATAAGAACCCTATTCTTAGTGGTTGTGTCATAATGCCTCATCAAGATGTTCCATGCATCGTTCGATGACTTGGAGTTCATGATCCACATGACCATTGTATTTGAGATACATAATGAAAGACAATGTAGTACTCTATGAGCTCTCTCAAGCCAAGCATGGTGTGCTCTCTACTATTCAACATTGGGATTCTTTTCAAGATGCTTGGGTTGAACCTTAACACTTGTCACCAAATCCCAATAGCCTTTTTTGATCAAGGAATTCTCCATACAAAATTTCCATATAGCATAGCTATTGTTATCCACTTTTTCACCCACTATCTAAGTGATATTATCAGTCCTATCAGCATTTGCCATGTTGCAGCTCTGTGTATTTACATCAGTATTCAAACTATCAATGCCTAACTCCCTGCAAACCAAAAGTAGTCTTTTCACTGACACAATGCATGCATAACATTCCAAGCAACACTCATACATTCTGTACTCAGTCCAATCCAACTCATTCTAGTCATAGAACAAACATCAGTACATCAAAAAGTATCCAAAGATCTTAGTTGTATAACATAGATATACTTCTTCCCAACTATGATAGTTTCAATTTTGGAGTGACTAAACTAATGTCTCTATAGTAACCAGTAGTATTTCAGCTTAGTAGCCTACTATAAATCTCCATGTAGACATCACTTACTACATAGTCCTTATGGAGACAAGTAGTCTATGAGATAACAATAGTTAATTCTCTATCATAATTAAAGCATCCTCACCTAAAAATTAGCTTAAGGACATCTTAGGCAAGTGCCATAACTAGTGAGAGTCTACACATATGTGGTTCCGTCATCCTGTAAAACTCAAAAGACCTCTCTTACTCTCAAAATCAAGTTAGCGAGATGAGCGTAGCTCAAGTTCGGGAATACAAGGCTTATGTATTTTTGGGTGTGGCTTTCACAATCTTTGTCTTTGACTACTGCCAAATTTGTAATCTTTGAAAAATCTGCTCTGCGTGTGCTGAAAATGCTTCAGCAAACCTGCGTATGCGTAGAGTACCTTCCAATGAACAACTTTGCAGTTCGGAGTTTCTGCACAAGAACAGTCCCCAGAAGTTAAAGGATTAGAAATCGGCACGGGACGTTATGATGAAAATATATATTTTTTCATTGCACCTTTGGAGTCTAGTGTTTTTATTTTAGGAATACCTTGCCAACATCAATTTAACCTATAAAGTTAATTATGACACATACAATAATGATAATACATGATAATCTATCTATCTCTTTGCAAGGCACTAAAGACAAATAATGTTTTGCATTGATTAGGTACATAGAAGCCAAGAAAGGGCTCTAAATCTTGTTTATACTTAATCAATGAAATCAAGGCAAATAATATTATGTAACTCCTACACCAAAACACAATGTATTAGAGAAATAAAAAATACAAACTCAAGTTAAGAGTTAATCTACCATGGGCTCATTATTGTTCACCTTTCGTAGCCTCTATCCTCATAGTTAACAAAAAATGATCAAACCTATCAAATATTTGACTATAGAGCTCTCAACAAGATCAATATTAAGAACCACTATCCTACCCCTCAAGTTGGTAATCTCTTAGACAAACTTCAAGGGGCTAGTGTCTTTAGCAAAATAGATCTCAAATATGGATATCATCAAGTCTAAGTGGCTACTTCTAACATTTATAAGATAGCTTCTAGAACCCAATTTGACTATTATAAGTTTTTAGTTATGCCCTTTGGTCGATCTAATGGCCCAGCTAGTTTGAGGCCACTTTTAGTTGCATGATGAATCATATTCTCTATAATCTCTACATTCATTAACTTCTTTGATGATATTCATTTTCCAGTTTAAAAAAATGAAGAGGATCATAAAGAGCATTTATATTTAGTGTTTAAGTTACTAAAATAAAATCAATGATTTAAGAAAAGAGTAACATTTTTCAATCTACAATTGAATATCTAGGTCATATAGCTTTAGGACAATGTATTAAAGTTGATCTAAAAAAGGTGGAAGCAATTTCAACTTGGCAAGAACCCAAACTTGTTCATGAAGTTGGATCTTGATTAGAATTAGTTGCTTTATAATTTGCTTGCTTGTAATTTCTCTTTGCTTACTTTACCTTTGACAATGTTGCTTAAGGAACTATTTTTTGTTGTGTAAATGTTAGCAAAATATTTTGATTTATTATTTAATAGTTTAATTTTACTCAACATTGTTAGTTATTATTGATGTAAGTGGTTTTGGCGTTAGTGTTGTTTTAATGTAAGACTCACATCCAATTGCATTTTGAAGTTGTAAACTTGTTGAGCTTAAGTATTGCACTTAAGATAAGGAATTGTTGGCTATTGTTCAAACATTATGCACATGAGCATATTATTTAATGGGATATGAAGGCGTCATTAAACTAATCAATAAAGCTTAAAGCATCTCATTATCCAACCTTAAAATTTTGACCATCATATCCAACAGGCCTTTTATTCAATCTTTTCATCCACTCATCAAGTCTCAACTTGATCGTGTGAATAAAGTTGCTAATGCTTTGAGTCATTAACCCGTTATGCATTTTTTTGTTATTTGCATATACTAACATATTCTTTTTCTTTGAAAAATATCTTCATATAGCTCATTATTTTTAATCTCTTGTTCTATAGGAGTTAATAACCTCCTTATTTCGACTATTGAGATACTATTTCTACTCTTTCCAATCTTAAAGATGATTTATTATTCAAGTCCTATGGATAAAGACATTGCTATTTTTGTTTCTAAATGCCAAGTTTGTCAAAGCGTAAAATTATACCATGGGAAACAACATAGTTTAGTTGTATCTCTTCCAATTCTTAAACTTCCTTGGAAGAAAGTTCTATGGATTTTATTGTTGATTTTTTAATTGCCCCTTCTTAAGACAATATGATGTGGGCCATTGTTGATTGCTCTAGTAAAAAAATCTATTTTCTTCATTGTAAGAAACTTTGACTACCTCTTAAGCTACTCATATATTTCTTAGAATCATTTTCATGTATTATAGCTTATATAAAGTTATTATGTTTTACTCGTAATTCTCATTTTTGCAAAAACTTTTGGATTATCTTGTTTGCTAATTTGGGTGCTAAAACCTACTTCAATTTTGTATTTAGTCATGAAACTAATGGTTAAAATAAAGCTACTAAAGTGCAATTCTTTATTTATTGATGCATATATTATCTCATGTCTTGGGATTTGAGACACTTGCGTTCATTTGGCTTAATGTGCATATAATAATACACCTTGATGCTATTGAAAATGTGCTATTTGATATTGTCTATGATAAAAAAATACATACTCCATTTCACTTATATAATGTATTCTTGTTGCCAATGATTTAATTTAAGATTATTCCAATGTTTCTAAATGTGTAAAATAAATGATTACTAAATCCCAACAATCTTATACTCACATTAGGGACAATTCAAGAGAAAATAGGCCTTTTATCAATGTTCACTAATGATGAAATTAGTGAATAGGCCAATGGAACATTGCCATGTGTGGTCCAATGTAACATTTGACTCTCTACTAATCAGTTGATCTTCATCTACCTCCAACAAAAAGGGAAAAAGGGGACTTGAAACTTATCCTCACAAGACAACTATAGCCAAAGGACTTGTCCTCGATTTTTCAACTCCTTTTTCTTCCTTTTAGTATCTTGATACAACTTTTTGAAAAGTGGGATTATTTTAGGTTGCTTCAAAATTAAACATTTAAGAAACTGTTATCTTGATCTAAGAGATATTTCAAAAGTTTTTGTAGTTCCTGCCCTTTTTGTGTAGACTTAGATTCTCATAATTATCATTGCTTTGACACTTGAGCTCCTTTGAACTCCTTTTATATTACCACTACTCTATTCTAACATCATTTCTCATCAATACCTAAGACTTCTTCCATGGTTTCTTCTAGGCAACCATCTAGCTCTATATAGGTGTGTACATGCTACAATGCAATAGATAATATATGTGATATCCAATGATATACAAGCTCCACAAATTGTTAACAACGCTCTCCTCTCATAAAAGTTCTTACAATATCAACAATTAAAAAAGAGAAAATATGAGCTTTCACCAGAAATGATAAATATTGAAATTTAAGTTACAAAATTAAAAAAATGGCATGCAAACATTTAACACATATAGTCTACAAAGGATCTTTACTTGGTGCATTCTATGCATCAACACTTCCCACCTCACTGTAAGGTAACAAATTGACTTTTTATTTTAGCTTTTTTGTTCCACTAGTATTGTAAATTGACTTTGAGAATCTTTTAAATTTAGTCTTTGTGTGTCTGGTTGGAAGGATGGATTTTGAGCTTCAAATTATATGATGAAAAAAGGTACGAAAAAGTTTAACCCATATATTCTACAAAAGAACTTCAACTAGCATATTTTATTTAGTAGTACTTTTCACCTTATTGTAAGGCAATGATTGTATCAATTATTCGCATTGTTATTATTTCAAGTGAAATTTAGGTCTAACCCTGAGGATTTTGTTTAGATATAGTCCTATCAACAAGTATGGAGCGGCAAATATTGAAGTAATTGAAAAGTATATCAAACATCATGCTTGTAGAATTTGGCTATGTTATTTACCCTAGGCATCATTCATCATTCTTTATTTTAAAAATTAATTTTTTACTTTTTAATATATATTCTTCTAACAAAGGCACAAATATATGGAAGGCTAAAAAGGTTTTATATACTCAATCTCATCTTTCTTTATTTGAAAACTTTAAATTTTCACTTTGTAATATAAATTCTTCTAGCAAAAGACACTAATATATGGAAGGTTGAAGGGACTTTGTATATTCAATCTCATTTTATTGCAAATTGGGATATGCCTAATAATGGACACATTTTGGCCTTTAAGCCATGAAGATTTAAAGAACATCCTATTGAAAATATCATGTGGATATTTAAAATACTAGAAAGATAGCATAAAAATACAATATAATTTCTAGCAATTCAATTCAATTCTTTGTTGGGGTCCTTTAAGGCTCCACCTAGGGGGATATCACATTCGATGACTTCTTGCATATCATGTTCATGGGGTTTTTCTTGGGGATGTTTGATTCTTTTTTTATATGCCCTTTGCACTCTCCTTGGCTCATCTAGACCTCTTATCCTTCATATCCTTGGGGGCGTTTCTTATCTTTGAAGTTCAATTTTCCTTATTAAGACCTGGCGATGAAGAATCTAAATCTTTAGCAATACCCACATGCTGTCAATAAGATTCTTCCTTGCTTTGGCTCTTACAAACCATACATTACCTCATTACAACAATCTAATGTAAAATATAAATGACACCATGGGTGTTAAAAATAATGAAAATAAAGTTCCAATAACTACAATATATCAAGTTATCAAACACGTTAATCAAGAGCTTTAAGCAAGTGGATGAGACTAAAAAAGTTATTATAGAGTGCAAGAATTTTATTCATTGTCCATTTTAGGGAAGGGTAAAAAAGAAAAGGAAGGTGGTAATGAAAATGATGTAATCTTAAATATTGCAAAGTAGCATTGGACTATTTATTTCATAAATAGAAGTGTGAATGTATCAATTCTATTTTGTGTTGTGCTTCTTAGCCTACCAAAGTAGCATTGGACTATTTATTTCATAAATAGAAGTGTGAATGTATCAATTCTACTTTGTGTTGTGCTTCTTAGCCTACCAAGAAGAGCCAATTGACTTAACTAGCCTTCTTAAATTGGAGGCTATCTTAGAAGAAAAATAGACACTTTTTTATACTGTATATATATTTTCTTATATCCATACTATTTTGTATAGTCTTAACTATAGAAGAGTAGATCAATGTTGTTAAATTAGTGTATAAATTTCTTTAATGGAGGGAATTTGCATACGCATTGTGTACCATACTCATGTTTGCTACTTAAGATTGTATATAAAAGGCTTCTTGCAATGGCATATAATACGAGTAAAAGAGAAAGAAAAATGGTTAGAAGAGAAAGAGATCATGAGAGAAATGATATCTCAAGATTCTTTCGATGGTGTAGATCGATAGTAGAGAAAGAGAAATGGTGAGAAGAGAAAGAAAAAAAGGAACAAACAAAAATAACAAAAGAACATATAGAAATGAAAAAAGTAAAATAATTTAAATAACCAAAGCCCAAAGCTAAAATGTAATTAACTCCAAAAACATTTATCTAGAGGTCATAATTAAAATGTTTGGAGAATGGGATACTCTTAGAGATCCTAGTAAATTTTTTCGGGAAATGAATCATGTAAGCAAAGAAAAGAGAGAGAGAAAAGAGAGAGGTTAGGCTATATTTAATGTTGATTTGGCCCTATGATAAGAGAAAAACCCAAAAAGAAAACATAAGTAAACTCAAAAAAATAATTATCTAGAGGTCATAAATGAAATTTTGGGAATGGGACAATTTAGAGGTCCTAACAAGAAATGAAATCTAGAGGTCCTAATAAAAAATTTAAAGGAAAGGGACCATTAAATGTGAAATATTTCAAACTTGAAAGACCAAGAAAAAAATTAAAAGAAGTGCTTATATGACATGCATATATGCACGAAGAATTGTGCATATATAATTGGCCCATTGACATGCCATGTCATAGACTAAATTGTAAGTTAAGATATATTGATAGGTTTCAAATGGGATATATATTCTAGAAATTTACTAAAGCTTAGGTGTATCTTTATAGATACATATCCAACAAAGATCAAAGATTGGTGATCTATTAAAAACATGGTTGAGATTTTTAATGCATTTTGTGGTTTTATTAATGAAAGTTGTACAAAGCTAAATCAAAGAGTTTCATTCATTTAGGATATATTTTTCTTTTATGACTAATTCTATAATGCACCATCAAACATGATAGAAAATGGATCTCTTAACATTTTTTGCTGTCAAATTTAGATAGCACACAATGGCCAATCCTAGAACTAGAAACAAGTGAATCTTTGAGCCTAAATATTTATATTGATATTCAAATATGTCTATAGACTTTAGTCAAGTTGCCAGGTGAATATCACAATCTTCATGCCATAACAAGTCTTTGTGGACTTATTTTATGATGGGGAAGTTTTGAAAAGGTCATTGATGTTTATATGTGAATCAAAGAAATGCATGGACTTCCTATATGAAAGGTGAGATATGAAACAAGTGCATGGGATTATGTAAAAAGCACAATGGAAATGCATTGTTTGTAAATATATGTGAATAAAAAGGTTGTGGAAATCGATCAAGACTTAGAGGATAACATTGATAATCCTATGATGATGCTAGAGGTTTGGTTAGAGGAGGAGATTTTAATTATGCTTATTGTAAGGGCAATTGATCAAGACTTAGAGGATAACAATGATAATTCTATGATGATGCTAGAGATTTGGTTAAAGGAGGAGATTTTAATTATGCTTATTGTAAGGGCAAATGTCTCTTTACATAGACTATGAATAACCTTGCCAAATGAGGAGGACTTGAATATCCCGAATAGGTATTTGTTCAAGTGTAATGGTTGCAAGGAAAGCAAAATACATAATCTTAAATCATGTTAGATAAATTAAGGTGCAAGTGTTGTCATTAATGTTTATTATTGGAAAGTTTATGCATAGGTGCCTAAAAGAAAAGAGAGAAATATTTCATGTAGAGAGGTTGCCACACAAAACAATTTTTCCTCTTGCCATAACTTATGAGAAAATAATTACATCGATATGTAACTCAAGTTTCTGACAATGATATATATGTACAAGTTGTAAATATGACAAAAAGTAATAAAAAGATGATAAAAATTTGATTACAAAGTTGTATTTTATATCCAATACAGCAAATTGTGATTTGAATATAAAATTATAGCTTGACCCTAGCTACTATGATAAAGGTAACTCATTGCCTACTTGATATTTGAACTCTCTATATTCTTAATAGGAATAGTTTTCTCTACACTATTTGGATCTATAATGTTTGGGCAAGATGGCGTGGATGTGTGTACATATCGCTAATGCCCTCAGGATGAAGAAGCTTGTTTAATATAAATCTCAAGGGTTTGAGGGACATGAAGTCCCTAGCCATTCTTCTCACATATCTCCTAAACAACCCTTGTGAAAAGCAACTTGGGGATGGGTGGTTTTGCATGTGCTTCATAATCCTTTTGAGCTCCTTCAATATGGATAGATATGTTGTTTGTATCATCTATGTCAAAGTAGTTACTTGCAATGTAGGCATGATATTTCTCAAAGATGACCCCTTATGTCCAATGTGTTGTTGGTATTGTTTATGTCAAAGTAGTTGCTTGCAATGTAGACACACTCTTTCTCAAAGACGACCCCTTGCATCCAATGTGTGGACCTTTAGAGAACAAATTTTGGGAAGCTCACTTTGTATGAGGCATGTGCAGAGACACAAACATGACTAGATTCAAACCCCACCACTTGAGAAGGATAAAAAACAGAAAAAATGAGATCTAGGAACTATGGTTGACAAAATGAAATAGGAGGCCCCCAAAATTGGAAGGAATGCCTCATCAGATTCTATGGATCTTAGACCTACACAATTGGGGGGGGGGGGGGGGGGGGGCGAGAAAAACTCTCTAAGGTTCCTTCTCATGTTATGTGGATCTAGAACCCACATAATGTGTAGGGGGCACCCAAAATTCTTGAGGCCCCTACTTATGTTGTGTGGGACTTGGAACCCCCAAAAGCACAGGTAGGCCTCCAAGAATGGTTAGGGAGCTTCACCTCACATTATGTGTGTCTCAAACCCACACAATGGCCTAGAAAAGTTTAAGGGAGAACCTATTCATATCATGTGGGTTGAAGACTAGCACAAGATAAGGAGGGCCCCCAAATAGAGACCTATGTCTCTATCTATGTCTAATTGCCCTTAGAGAGAGTAGTCCTAGACACTAGACATTGAAGACCCCTATAACCAAAACCATGTAATAAAACTATATACCTATGTTAACTACATGAAGGTGACGAACGTGGAGAAAGAGAAGAAGAAGATACGAATAAAAGAAATATCTTAAAGGCCCCCCATACTTTTTGATAGGAATGTCTATGGAAAACTCATTGTATCAAATGTTGTTAGGAGAGCTGGAATCCCTCCCATGTACATTGTATCCATGATTGATAGGCACCACAACCTAGGCATGTGCAACTTGTTAATAATCTACTGGTCTAAATTGTATGCAAGGAGAAAGACTGGTTACTAGGCCAAAAAGTGGGTTGCATATCCAACGGGGATGGGAAAACCCTAACCATAAGTTTGTGTATAGAAATAATGAAAGGTAGTAGAAAAGGCTATTCATATGTGTGCAAACTTCTTGTTCTTTCCTACTTGCTTTTTATCATTGAGAGAGAGTGCATGTGAGAGAGGGTGAGATTGAGAGCAAGAGAGGGAGAGTGTGAGGGTGAGGGACCAAGTAGTAAAGCCTCCTTTCTTCTCTCTAATGCTCTCTCATGCTGAAGTCCATGTTCATCTCTTGCATGTGAAGTCAATAGAGGGTTCAAGAATAGAGAAAGTGCATCGTGGATTGTGGAGCTTGCAATGTGCATCCTTCATGCTCAAAGGAAGGCCATGCATAGACACTACAAGAAAACTGCAACATTCGTAACATGCAAGAGGCTTGGTGAGAGATAGCCATTGTGCTTTGTGATTGAAGCTCATGAAACAATAGGATTGTACCCAAAGTCTGGTTGTTGAGTGCTTGTTACCCAACGTTTTGGTTTTGTTGTTAGGACTAAGGGTACATTGATCACAAATCACTTGTGCCCTGTGCATCGTAGAATAGGAGTACATGACTGCAAACTCTGAAATGCTCGTGCAAGTAGATAGGATCATCACCATATGGTTTATGTAAAATTTCTTGGTTTACAATGAATAAAATCACATAATGATTATTTGGTTGAGAATGAAGTTTGAGAAAGCGCAAGAAAAGCATAAAGATTAAGAAAACACAGTTTTTTCTCGATATGCACAAGTCATAGAAGTAAATCCTAAGAAGATATATATGTAATTTGTGCAAGAGAAATTGAGTAAATTGAGCATGTGTTTTACTTTGTGAAGGTTTTTGCTTCAATAGTATACACCTTGGGGGTCTTGAGTACTCGAGGGGGGGAGGAAGGGAGAAGAGGGAGCTCCCCATATGTGAACAAGGGCTAGGCTTGATTTTTAAAGCCTTGAAAGAATAGCAAGGAAAATGTAATATTTCCACGCAATAAAAGTTAGTTGGTTAGTTTGAAAGTTAGTTAGTCAATTAATAAGTTAGTAAGATTACTAACTAAAGACTAACTAAGGTAAAATCTGACTAGCATTAATAGCTAATAATTTTCATTCAATTAAAAATATATTTAAAATAATGGAGAGTCATAAATCTGACATTTTTCTTGGATTGGTAAGGACCGTAGCCACCCTTCATGAAAAGTACAATGTGAACGGGACTTATGAGCCAGATTAATCACTAATATTAATGTGTATAGTTTGAATGGTCCAAAAATATTAGATTCTTGGGAGAAAAAAAACTATTATATTTTAGATATTATCCTAAAAAGATAGAACTAAAAATCATTTTAAAGAAAAGACAAGTGATGTTTTAGTTAGTTTTGGAGAATTTATAAAAAGAAAAATAAAGAAAAGTGATTTGCGAAATCACGCGCGCCATGATCGCAGTCTACAAACGCAGTAGACAACACTTCGAACAAAGAAAAGAAGAAGGAGTGAACTAAGAGCTTTCTAACCAAGTATCTTGGAGTTTAACCACCCTTTTGGAGCCAATGCAACCATCAGATTTATGATCTGAGCGTTAGATCACTGAGTCTTCTAAGAGCCCCTCCACTCTTATTCTCAGACTTATCCCCTCCTCTCTAATTCATTATAAATATGAGG
The DNA here is from genome assembly GCF_053477565.2 of Lygodium microphyllum. NCBI lineage: Eukaryota > Viridiplantae > Streptophyta > Polypodiopsida > Schizaeales > Lygodiaceae > Lygodium > Lygodium microphyllum. The sequence continues at coordinate 95,600,150 of NC_141141.1, forward strand.
CATGGGGAGGCACAAGGGAGCATAAGGAGACCCCGAAAGGCTGCAAGAGAGAGGGAGAGAGAGAGTATACCCCTCCAAGAGATTGAGAGAAAGAGAGAGAGAGAGAGAGAGAGAGAGAAGAGTTACCCCAAGAGGCTGCACAATTTTCCTCTATCTCGATTCTCTTTCGCTCTCCCATCTCGAATTTATTCCCCCTTCTTAATCTCTTGAGTCTACTTGCGGACGATGGCCTCCAAGTAAAGAATGTTGCGTGCGGATGACAATCCTACAACCAGCAACAGAGCTTCGGGCGAAGGCATCACTATCAATCCAATTTCGGTACCGGTCGTAAGTAATGTATTTTCAAATTGATAGAATCTGCTTGTTTTAATGCTCACAAGAGATATATTAGGCTCTGTACCTTGTGGTGCTAGAATAGGTCATTGAAAAGGATAAATCGCATCTCAAATATTCAAAGATAAAGTTTGTGAAGTGCTTATCAAAGGGAGTTAAATTGCACCTTGTTGCTATGTGATGAATCCATGCATATCATAAGCAACGTATGGGACACTAAAGTATTGAGCATCAATGAGTCTTTGATTAATCTTTACCAAGGATAATATTGTTTAAAGTTCGCAAATGCATATACACGGTACATACATGGGAGAGATTATGTAAACTTTACATCGATGACATGCGACTCCTTGCCTTAGGAGAAAAGAAGATAAAGCCAAGAAAAAAATATTGCATAGTAGGAAAATGCTAAACGATAATTGCCACTTAGAGAAGAGGTATAAATGCTATTGCTAGATTGATTGATTTTCATTGGAATGATAGGACTTACGTCATGTATAGTATTGTAACCTTTAACATATGCCTTAGGCTAAAGGAGGACATATTAAGTAAATTCTACTCTTTGGCCCCAAGGGGGAGAGTGGATATGCGATGGAATTATTGTTGCATCTATTATTTTATTTTTTGGAAAAAATACAATTAGTTTTTTTGATTGATTGAATAACACCCTAAATGTTTTTCTTTCAATCAAGGGATTTCTGCATTGTGATTTGGATAAATATTCCAAGGCTTGTGTTGATGGCAAATGCATGGCATGGGTCTGTAATGACAAGTTGCCATGGGAATAAAGGAATGTTTTTCTAGAATATGATATTAGGGCTGATTACTTTGATTGTGCTTGAATTTTAATTGGATTAATTAAGGAAGGATATTTTGCACACGTGGATCATCTCCAAGATCACATTGCGGATTATCCCAAGAGGGTACTACTCGATTCACAGGCCGATGGTTGAGTGGTGAAAAGGCCAATCACGGAAATGGCATCTCACTCCTAGACCGCTTGTGGGTCAGGTGGAGCTCTGGATACCCCTTGCTTGTGTAGAATGGAGTTGGAGATCCCGTGAGCCCAACGTCTGGGATGTTGAAAGATCCTATTCTAGATAAAGGATGGAAATTTCGGTGCCATGAGATTTGGACCAGGTACTTCTGTTGGACAGAAGGGATACATAATTCACTTGTATGGGAAGGAGAAAAAGATTAACTTAAAGATAAGTTAAGGAACTTGTTTCATAAAAGGATTGCTTGTTTTGTTTTTGTGTATGTGTTGTAAATTATGTGAATGAAATCTGTGACCTAAAAGGCTTAATTAATGAAGCTGATTTTAAATGTCACACACAAATGTGGTAGGACCTAATTAGACAACTAAAGCTATCAAGGGAAGTGAGTGGACGGAATCCCCCAACGGGTCCGTCCTACGGCTGGGTGGTCCCAGAGAATTGGGAGGCTTCTCACAAGGATTTACCATCGGATGACTTTAGGTATTGTTAAGTTAGAACCCGATTCATGCCATTTTAGGGGATCGGAATAGGACTATGCCCTACGGGCAGAGAGGTTGAGAGGTGCATCCCTCTCGTTTCCCATTCTCTATGAACCAACTGCAGCATAAATCTGCTTCGACTTTGTTGTTCCTACTCAAAGTGGGTCATTTGGAGCTCGACGCTAGCTACTTCCTAGAGACTTGGCTGATAGGAAAGAAACCCTGACTTTAGGTCGGTCCTAAGTGGGAACGACTGAATACTTCCGCTTTGGGGCAGACTCCGGAAGACCTAGATCACAAACCCTGTGACATTCCTTGCGAGTGCTAGGTGGTGCTTTCTAGACTTCCCTCCCAATGGGCTGCTAAGATGTGTCCCACAAGTGGTCAAGCGGACACGTTACAGAAAACAAGGTAATAGCAACAAGGGGCACATGTTATCATCACAAGCATCTCTATTATTGCCATCATAATCATCAACAACATGACATTTGGCATCGGGAGCAACATGCCATCATCATCACCATGACCATCATTATCACAAGTAGTAGCCCATTGTTATCATCGTGTTTAGTAGTGCTTGGCACCGTGATTGTCATAGCAATAGCAAATAGGTAGTAAATCAACATCAATAGGTGTTGGCATGTCCTGGGACAATCAATATCATTGTCAACATCTCCTACATGGGTAGGATCTTCCTAGGGAAGTAATCGATTTCATCATTATCATCTCCTTCATCTCCATGTGTCATTATCATCTCCATTTTCAACATCATCTTCATCTTCACCATCATCTTCACCTTTGTCTTCATCCTCACCAACATCTTCACCTTTGTCTACACCTTCAATTTTACAACACAAATGGAGCGCTGGGGATCATGAGGAGCTGAAGAACTAGAGGTGAAGGAAGGATTACCACCATAGAAGGAGCTATCATGGAGGAGAACAAGTCACCTCTATTGAAGAGTAGCATGGTCACAGAATAGGTGTGGCCCTGATATCACATGTATATCACATTAATATTGTGGCTTTGGTAGATTGACACATTGAGTGCTATGAGATAGGTGTGTTTGTGTACAGATTGGATTGGGACCCTCCCCACAACCCCAGAAGTGGCTCTCTTCTCTCTTGGTGGGTTGAGAGGGCACTAAGAGAAGAAGAAGAAGGGGAGATGACAATCTACACATTGCACATGCCAGGTGATTGTTAGGTGTAGCATGAGTTGCATTGATGGCATGAGGTGCATGCATTGAAAACAATGATATGTAGCTTTTTTGGAATTCATTAAAAAAAATTATTGTTGACACATTAAAAGGTTTGATGTATGTAGTTCCACCTCTCCTATGTGGTGCATTAATTGCATGAGACACCTTTGTGTGTTGGAAAAAAAATATTTAATTTAATTTTCCTTTAAAGAAAGGTCTCGTTTTTTTTTCCATTACACTCTCTCTAACTTGCTCTTGTGCATCACATGCATCTAGGTATTGCAATGCGAGCATGGACTTCAACTTCTTGCATACTTGACCATCCAACCTAATGGTGGGAAGGGAGGATTGGTAGGAGTGGCAAGATAAGGATGAAATGTTTGATGCACCACTTCCACACATAGATGCGCATGTATACACATATATCTCAATAGCACTTGTAACTCACATATGGACACACATACACATGCACACATCTTATAAGCACATTGCACATGCATGTGCACATTGCGCGCAGGCACGCGTGCATGCACACACACATGCGCACGCACACACGCACACGCACATGCACACGCACACACGTGCACGCGCACGTACACTCACACGCACATGCACATGCACACGCACGCACACGCGCACGCCCATGCAAGCGCACGCGCGCGCGCACACACACACACACACGATTACATCACACCACCCTATTATACAAACACAAGCACATCAATACACACATAGACACATCAACACATAGGCACACCCAAAACCCCTACTCCCTCTCCACAACCAATATCCCCCCTATTGAGAAGGGAGGATCATAGGGAAGTGAGAGAGGAAGCACTTGCCTTGGTGTTGCACTTGTCTGGTATCTACATACACACTACATATAGTGCATCCACCTATACACATACATTCATCCAAAGTGCACCACACCAAAAGACCACCTTGTGTCAACAACCCTAAGACCACCCTACTAGGAAGGGGTGATCAAGGGAAGTACAAAGGGAGGTTACACACATTGCACCACATAGATACATTGCACCAAATAGACATATGTACACACAATGCACTACTACACCACATAGATACATGCACACACATACCTAGTTAACACCCTAAGCACCCACACATACACTACGATAGACGTCAAAAATAGAGTGTGCACTACCTTAATATTACCACTTGTGCATGCACATAGAGCACTCAACCCATTCCAAAGATCACTCCAACACAGAACAATGTTGCACATGTAGGCATAGCGCATGCCAATGCAATGCAATCCCTGCAAGAGGTCACTCTTTCTTATGATCCTTGATTCTATCCTAATGGAAGGAGGAAATTTGTAAAGCATTTTGGTAGGAGAGGTATCTTGCATGAGTGTACTACAACACACCTTGGCACACCACCTTGCACATTGTAGTGCACATATCCAACATGCCAACCTAGTGACACATACACACGTGCACTATGTAAACATGCATATATGAAAACACTCTAACACATCTTAGCATTAAGATTTCTAAACCTATTGTAGCCACATCCAATCTAGTAAAACAATGAGCATTGGCAGGCACCTACTAGGAGCACTTGTGTACATGACTTTGCATAGGTTTACATGCATATGTGCACTTTTGCATACGTGTGTGTACTCCTATGTATACATAACACTTGTGAGCACAACCGTTCAACTATCTTAGTAAACCCATGACATATGTAGATTAATATTCCCATTAGGCCTTCTACCTTGCACTTTAACTCTCGTGTTTTCTTGCACCACAGCACAAGCGCACACACATAAGTTCACATAGTCATCTAGCAACCCCATTGTTCCATATGCTTAATACTAAAACCTTGCATGACATGCACATGTACACTTTTCTAAATTTAGAAAATACATAAATATAAATAAAACAAAAGATTAAAAAAACACCAACCAATACGCAAAAAGAACTCAGATAAGGGCATCTTAACTTAAACCAAACCACAAAACATGTAGAATCTTTAACTTCTACTTCAAAAAAGAATGACCTAGGGGTGTTGAAAGGAGCATAATGCATGTATGCATTTAAACCATCTTGGGTAATGATAACAATAAATTTTGACTAGAATCCAAACACTAAAACCCTAGATTTAGACCTACGAAGTAAGTGCATGCGCTTACGACGTGGACACAAGCTTCAAACTTCGACCACTACTAAAGACACTAGTCCTAGTTGAACTCTCGACCTTGAGAATATGCCTCTTAGGGACCTCATTAATTATGTAATTCACCTTCTCAAGCTAGAGACCATGGGGAACTCAAAAAGCACCATGGATAGGTCCAACCACTCAAGAGGAAGCTTTGATGCCTTTCAAGCCACACTCAATAGCTTCAGCAAGCTACAATCTTTGATATTAGAAACATGGCTCCAAAAACTATGGAATGTAAGCTTGTAGAATTGCAAGCATAGGGAAAGACCACCTTCAATCGATTGGTTAACATCAACAATGACACCAAATAGTAGCTTGCAACCATGCAAGTAGAAATGGATAGCATCCAAAGGATGTTACAAAATGCTAGAGTTAGAGGCTCATCACAAGACTCCCTCTGGAATCTTGTGTAAAGGCACCTATTTGACCACAATGATATGCTGCAAGTAGGAACCCATATTGCATAGTCAATTTTGACCCAAATGGGCAACAAGTTGGGAAATAGAGACCAAGCCAAAATTCTCTTAGTGCAAAAGAAGTTAGACAAATACCAATCCCTATAGTTTCATAGAACAATTTGAGCAAGTCTATGAGGCAAAAAACCTTTTTGATCATGCCAAGAAAACACAAGCATTTGGACTTTGCTTAAATGAAAAGAGTTGATTTTGATTTACACATTTGGATGTTAGAGACAAGGCCTCTTTCTTATTGCTAAAGGATTTGTTCATCAAAGCTCTTTATTGAAGCTAGCTATGGGGATAACCTCATTGTGTAGCTGATGAATATTAAACAGCTAGAAGCGGAGAGCATGAGAGACTTCATCTCTAAGGTATAGAGTACCTTTAAACAAATTCCTCCTATAGAGAGACCCATAGCTAGGGAAGTTATAAAAGATTTTATTAAGGGCATTTGTGATGAAATAATATATGAGACCTTAATTAGGAACTTTGAATTAAATTACTCCATTGTGAATGATGTCCTTGACGAGGCTATTCACGAGGATGATCTCCATAGAGAATGTAGTAGGGACAAATGAATGATGGGATCCCACTAAGAGACACAAATAATAAAGAGACACAATACTTGATTTTTGATGTCAATAAGCAACATCAAGAGTTGGTCAAGATGGAAAAATCCCTTAAGATCTCAAGGCCATGTCACCAAAACATGCAACTATGTAGTGGTGGTGACATCTCCTCACAAAGTGTCTCAACCACCAAGGATGTGCACAAATTGCAAATGTTTTGGCTATGAAGCCACACACTTGTTCAAAGCCCCATGAAGGCTCCTTGGTCTTAATTTTGCCTATGTGTAGTATAACCATGAAGGCTTCTTTGTCTTAATTTTGCATGTCTGTAGTATAACCGAGGCATTAATTATCCAAGACAACCACCACTTGCCCTACAATTGGCATGGCTGGACCCTTTAGGGCATTGAGCCATTACACAAAGAGCATAAATTAATCCCTTGGGAAATACCTAGACCTCCTATGCCAATTGTCACATGCCTAGTTAGTGATGCCCCTCTCCACTTCATTGAGAAACTAGTTGAGGATGAAGAGTACACAAATCCTTTTGTCTATTTATTACAATGACAGACATCTAATCCTTATGGATTACCAACTAGTGCCAATCATAATGCTAAGATGAGGTCACATGTGAGGCACACCCTTGAATAGAGACCCTATTGCTTGTTGGAATTGTGGAAAACCAATACATGTTTCCTAGAGGTTTCCACAGAAACAAGAGCAAGCAAAGGGAAATGAAGTTGATTAGCACTACTCAAAATGTGGAATCACACACATCTACATAGACTACAATGCAAGGCAAGTAGTAGTAAAGCTATTGTGCCTTTAGTGCCCTTAAGTTTATTTACAATGGAAATGATAAACGATGAGGACAGCATTCCCATTCTAGTGCACACTATCACTCATGCACAAACCAAGGTTGGAGGAGTAGGCACAAAAGGTCCTATGATAATGAATTGCTCTGTAATTGGCAAAAAACTTGCCAAAACAACACAAAAAAGAGATGAACTGTAAACTTAATAATAATGAAGTACTCTCAACATTACTGCAAATTTCTCCCATATCTAGTGCAAAGAGTGCTACAATAGCACCTCATGCCGCAAAGAAAACCCACCCTTGCTAAGGATAATTCATAACATGACCCAAGGCAATAACTAGCTACTATTAACAAGGTCAAGGAATGGATAAAGGCAACCCAACAAGAGTTGCAAATGGAATAGGCTAAGAAGGTGCTCAACATCCCAAGCTTGTCTCTCTTGCCTTACACATCTCATAAAATAAAACCACAACGACCAAATGAGATCACAACTGAGCCACCAAATGGCCCACAATCTATGGAACAATATATTTCTCTCGTTCACATTATAAGTCACTCGCAACATATCAATGAAAACATTGAACCTACTATCATTATAGCCCTTGCATTGACAAAAGTTACCATTCCACTTGGAAATCTTCTCAAAGGTAGTCCATTGATTTGGCAAGGATTGAAAGTATGGATAGAAGGCATAAAACCTATGTAATACCACCATGTTCCACCACTTGACTTCCATATATCTCCAACCTTAAGTGCCTTGGTGGTTAATACATTCTAGGAAGGAGCTAAGCAACATGTTGTGCTCCCCATGGAAACCCTTGGAGACACCACTCAGTGAGGAATCATGGACATTGGAGATAGTATGAGCATATTTAACTAGAGCATGCTCCAAGCTTGGGAAAAAACACCAATTGAGCATGTGCACTTTAACTTGACCATAGCCAATGAACTTAAAGTTAGACTATTAGGAGTGCTGACTGGTCAAGATCACTAGGGTATAGTTTAACGTTAACTTTGTTGTCAGAAAGGGGTTTTTTCTATCATCTATTGCTTGGTCGATTGTGGATGTGCAATACATGTCTCATTGAAGATTGAGGCAATGGTTTAGTCTTCCTTGGGAATAGGAAGGAGTTAGTTTGCATCAAGATGGAATCTTGAAAATCATCACCCATGGGCATAGATGCTATCTTTGCACTATTACAAGGAGACTCTAACAACACTCCAATGTCATAGCCCTTGGATAGATATATTCCATCCCCTAAGGATGAGCAAGATTGGATTCACATTATTGCAACCTTGGAACTACCATTCACTAGAGAGCTTTGCTTAGCCCATGAATGCTTGATTCAGAAAGATGCATAGGATGCTCCAACCCTTGTTATCAAATCTTCCATACAATCTATCTCTATGCCTCTCTTTATGATGGCACGTGGCTCAATTAGCACCCACCACTTTTTCCAAGGTCATCAACACCAATAGACAAGCTTGCATTGCATACAATCCTTAGCCAATGGAGGCCATGCTTTGGTAATTGATCATATACTAATTTGAGTATTTTTGAAGAATTAATGAATAACCCCACATGGAAATGGACCAACCATAATCAGATTTTGTTTGATTTTCATAATAACCTCTTTGTCTTACTGATGCAAGAGTAAGAAATAGATGTTAAGGAGGTGAGGGATTCCAAGGACTACCTATCAATTCAAGATGATGAGGATTTTGATTCAAAGTCAATCAATTATGACACTAATGGCCACATCATTGAGAAAATCTATATGGACCCCAAAGTCTCTCAAACTGAGAGCTACTCATTGGTGCTGGGATTGTGAGAGCTACTTCATAATTAGAATGGCTCCAATATCTCAAAGTCCTTGACTATGAACAAAACAAGGTATCAAATTGGTGACCTATATCTAGATCTTGAGGTATACTAGTTGAGAATGATAAGGAAAATGTGTAAGAAAATACCATAGGAGTTCTAACTTTGATTCAAAAGGGAATCACGATTCTAACCACAAAAAATTTCCCAACCAACCCAATCTATAAAATCTAAAACCGATCTCCCAATCCATCTGAGGAGGAAAAACTTGAAGCATGATACACATAACACTCAGTCAGGAAAAATCATAGTTTAGAAAGAGTGATTGGATAGTCATTGCTTGGGGTAAAGCCTGGAAAAACATCCAATGAACCCATTGAGGGACTAGAAAAGAATAAAGAGCCGAATATTATAGAGCCTCAAGAACCCCCTAAGCCTATGTACATTGGTGAGGACCTTAGTAGAGAGGATGGAGCACGGCTTATTGACTTATTGAAAGAATATCGAAATGTGTTCACTTGGAACTACTCTAACCTTAAGGGTGTGCCACCACAAGTCCTCACACATACAAATCCTTCAAATCTAGATGCCAAGCCTATCAAGCAAATACCATACCCTATGAATACTCAATATGCCCACTGTGTTTTCAAGAAAGAAATCGAGAAGTTACAAAAATAGGATTCACGTATGAGATTGAGGATACTAATAGGGTACAATCGATTGTTATGGTGCTTAAAAAGAATGGAAAGTTTTGAGAATGCATCAATTAAAAGAAATTAAATACCAAAACTAAGAGAGATCACTATCTCCTACCATACACAGATCCTATGATCAAGTAGGTAGCAGAGGAGGAAGCCTATAGCTTCTTAGACATGTTTTTAGGATATAATCAAGTACAAATCCATCTCGATAATAGAACACAAAGTATCTTTGCCACCACTGAGTGGGGGAGTGTTTGCATACATCATCATGCCATTTGTGTGAGGTGCCTCCACCAACAGACGTGGAGGAGTCCTCTTAGTAGTAGTCGACCAAAACTCATATCCATGCACATTACCATCCAGTCTCCCCATGGGAAACCTAGGACTTAATTGAACATGGAAATCTCAGTTCTACTTCATAGTAGGGGAAGCATGGACAAGTCATCCCTAATAGCAATCTAATGCCCACTTCAGAAAGACCACTTTGTAAAATCAATCAAAGACAGAAGTGAGGTTAACACCGCACTTGGTTCAAAGAGAGTGAGAGACGGGGGAGAAAGAGAATGAGAGATGCGGGAGAGTGTGTCTTGATCCCGCTACCCATAAGGTAAAACCTCAGCTTCAGTCCCCTAAATGGTGTTAAACCTGGTAATTAATCCTACCAATATTGGGAGGGTAACAATTTAATCAGCTCCATCTAGTGTTATCGACTTATCGGGTCCACTAAGCAAATAGGCGTTCGATCTCACGATTGATGCCTCCCACTTTTCTCAATTGGGTTTGCTTTAGTTTTCTAATTAGCAAAGCATACTACCACGATGTTTGCACATTAAAAAAACTTCCATTTATTAATCAGTTAAATTGGCTTCGTTAAACTCAATCTTTAGCACATAACATACTATTCTGAAATCAAATACTTTATTTCAATAATAACAAGCAAAACCATCACTCTGCAGAGTGGTAAAAAATTATCTTTTTGTAAAAAGACATTGTCCAACCTAGGACCTTCCAATCTCATAGGATTGGGATGTATGTGATCGCACTCCATTTGCGGTCAATAGGGAATTTACCGGCTCAATGCCCCTCTAAGCTTTCCTGAGCTCGAGGAGCCATCCTACATAGTAGGGGCACTTATCACTTGGCCATTTTCCCTCTCAGGTACTCGAGTGATCAAAAACCAAAAACACCTCCCTCCCTCAAGAGCATAGGACCCCCATCTATAGAGGTGAGTTTTTCCACACTCCGCAGAGTGTTTAGGGAGCATTGGGTTGGGGACCCCAACATCTTGAACCACCACAATCCACAAGTTGTTTGGCTATTACAAGCAGGGAATCATAAGAGACATAATTCATCATTCACAAATCCAAAAGTAGACATAACCATAAAACATTTTTAACACACTTCTCAATGTATACGATGCATAGAATCTATCCCCCTCATCAATTCCCATGTTCTTTTCTAAAAAGCAATTGATAATATTAACATGTTTTTGTAGGTTTAGATACATTCTAACTAATCGTAATCTATGTAACAGACTTATCCTATTGGCTTTTTTAATATTACTAACTTATCCCTCATTTTATCATAAGATGCAAAAAAACAATAGCATAAAATAGAAAAATTAGGAAGTTGTAGAGTTAATAGCTTAAAAGTAATCATTTTCTTATGTACTAAACCTGATTATCTCCGTTCGGCCATCCGTCGTGATTACAGGTTATGATCACAAACCTTGATTTGTTGTGCAATATCTAGTCCTTTGAGTTGAATGGATTTGAGGGGTAACTTTCACTTGCACTTGAGTAGCAACAACTACTTCCTCGCATTGGGGAGCTCTCCGAGCATGACCTTGCTTAGCATCTTGATGCCTCTTGGGAGCCATGGAAGAAGCTTGATGGATTTGAGCAACGCTTCCATGTAGGTGTGGAGAGATAGAGGCTCGACTGATTGCAATAGAGCTTCGTCGCATCAACAGCAGAGAGACTTCTGCATGGGTTGTTGTTCTGACATGACACTCTATTCCTATTTATATAGTAATGGGGAGAGGGGGTTAGGAGAGAACACTTGCTTTTAGCATTTTTGATGACATCATCGATGATATCAGAGAGGGGCTCCGTTTTCGGAAGATAGTGTGGAGATAAAGATAAGAATTTACGAATATATAGCAAGCACTGCACGTCGCGTCGTCGTGCGGGCATGACTCCAAGGCGGCGACCAAGGAATAGACATTGGCATACTTGGCAACTGCTACGAAAGCTTCGTTGGCACCGTTGGCTGCGTCTGAGAAGCTCCCACTAGCTTGTAGGAAAAGCTTCTCGAGAGGTCACCCATCCTGATAGTGTCGTCACCCAAGTGCACTTAACTCCCAAGTGACTATCCACTAGGCAAGTTCTTTTTGTTGTTCTATACTACAAATATAGTTTTAATAAGCTTGTCTTGGGAGGGTTTCTCAATACTTCCTTCAATTATCTTCATAGTTAGATGTAGTTTTAAAAATGTGCAATCTTTACCATTTTGTTTTCAACATAAATAAATTTTTTGAATGTATATGCACATTGTTTATTAAAGTAAACTAAGTAATGGGGACATTACAATTTGGGTCGACTAATGCTCTAGCAACCTTCTAGTGAATCATGTGCATTGTCTTTAAAGACGTGCTATAGAAGTGACTGGAGGTGTTCATCAACCACCTTTGTAACCATTGTAGTTGGGAGAAACACTTTGAGAAAATCTTGGGTAAAACATGGCATTATCTTGGGCCATGTTGCATCCAAAACGGAATTGCAATTGACACAACTAAGATCAAAGTCACCAATATTACTATTGTTGCTACAACCAAGAATGCCTTCATGGATAATAATTATTTTAATAGGTCATATTTTACCACTTGGTCTAATCTTTCTCCACCCACCAACTCAAAGATGGTGGAATGTTTTCTTGGCTATACTAGGTACTATCGCCACTTTGTGCTTAACTACGCTACTATTGTACGACCACTCTACAAGTTTTTGATCACCCGAACTTGGACTGATGAGGAATCCGAAGCTTTCTATGAAGCACTGGAAAATGCTCTCATGAGTACTCCTATTTTATGAGCCCTGTATTGGAAAACACATCCCATATCCATGTTGATGCTTCCAAAATCACCATTGAAGTAGTGTTGTGCCAACCCATACACATAATAAGGATTCTCTTGTGAGTTTTTCCACCCATCAACTCATGAGGCTGAGATGAACTATTTGACCTCAAAAAGGAAAGGACTAGAGATGGTTTATGCTATAAAGAAACTTTGACATTATCTTCTTGCTATGACATTCACCTTCTTTGTTGACCATCAAGCTTTTCTCCATCTTCTGAAAATGCCTTGTCACCACAAGCATCGTTTACTAGCTTTTATTGTTGATAGAGTTTGACTTTTTTATTATCATACATAAGGGAAAACAACACTTCATTGTAGATCACTTGGGAGACTAGTGGCAAGAAGGCCACAAGGGTAAATGATCATCTCCAAGATGCTCACTTGTTCCACATTCAATAGGATTCCCAACTCTTTAAGGATGATTTGAAACCTCAATGGGCAAACAACATTGTCCATGTCCTTGAGAAGGGCATGCCTAAATGAGCAATATAAAAGGCATGACTCACACATCTCCTAATTAAGATCTGACCTTACTTAATTTATGATCAATTGTATTGTTTAGGGAAAGGGGGTCTCCTCAAAAAATTCATTTGTGAACATGAAATTAAGGATAACTTAGAAGTGGAACATGGCAGCATTGCCAAAGGGCACTTTGATGTAATTACCACATCATGCAAAGTGCTTCAGTCCCAATTATGGTGGCCCACCCACTTTAAAGATGTTTCCTACTTTGTCATGCATTGTGATGAATGCCAAAGAACAAAGGTATCCATCAAAAAAGATAAGATGGAACTCACACCAATGATCGCCACTTGAGAAGTGGGTTATTGACTTCATGGAACCCATTAGTCCATCTAGACAATATTCATAGGCTTGATACATCATTGCAGAGCCATTGACTACATGAAAAAATGGATTGAGGCTAGGGCAACCCAAAAAATGATGCAAGAGCCATTTCTTGATTTCTCTAAGAGTAAGTTATCTCATGCTTTGGTTGCCCCATCAAAATCGTTCAGTGACCATGCAATACACTTTCTTAATGAAGTGACTGAGCATGTGTTGTCCACATTCTTGGTCATCCATAGGAAGTCTAGTCCTTACTATCCCCAAGTCAATAGCCAAGTAGAAGCTACAAATAAGGTTCTTGATAGCATCTTGACAAAGACTATCTTAGCATCATACATAGGTTGGGATCATAAGCTCATGGTAGCACTTTGTTTTGCCTAAGGCACAACCTACAAAACTAATAGTGCACAAAATCCATTCAGACTTACCTATGACACTAAGGCATGGGAACATCTCCTAGAAGAGCTTGAGAACTCTTGACAGGAACACATTTCCTAGCTACTCATACCTTGCTTTCTAAAGGTTTGACATAAGGCATAGTTTGACAAGCATGGTATTTTTGTTCCTTAGACTATTCATAAAAAGTCTACTCCACACACAACATGGTAATGGTTGCATTTACCATGGGTGTTTAGTGTGAGGGATGTCTATGCAAATAGCATTTCTTTATCTTATTGCCATTAAAGTGGCCAATAGGCTAGCCATCTATCATAGCAGTTAGATCTATCATGGCCAATGCTCTTATTGATGAGGGGTTAGATTACAATACCCTTCTTTACTACTCTTAGAAAAACCTTAGATAACCACAACTATAGCCAACAAGCATACATGAAGCTAAATCCATATGGAGGACAACCACACTCCTTCTTGGGTAGATGTAAATTCACAATCACTATTGAGACTAAGAGTATCATCCTCCTCTTCTATGTTCTATTGAAGAGCAAAGAAGTTGACACTGAAATTCTCTTAGGACATAATTTCAAGTTTTTGACCCATTACAATGTCAACTTTGCTGACAAAATACATTCACCTATAGTTGTCACACACCCATGCGATTACCACTTTTGTCTCCAAGAAAACATAGTTTGTCTGACTCCATTGAGACTTGTCCTACTTCTTAGTCTAAACAACCACCCAAAACCTCAATACTATTGGCCTAGTTGTTAAAATATCAAGCCCATAAGAAGCCCCTGCTCAACATCCCATCACAATGGTAGTGGAACCTAAAGCTTCTTCAAGAACTTCCACACATCAAATAATAAGAAAACATAAGCAAAGGCTCCCACTTTCATGCTTCTAGCCTCATCATATAATTAGCAAAGTACAATGGGGTGGGTCCCAAATATGCTCTTGAAGAGGCACATGGTTACTACAAATGCTGCAATAAACTTTGGCTACCCAAAGTGCCCATGATCACTCCCATAGTACTAGCTTTAACACCAATCAAAGAATCATCTAGACTAGCCAAAACCACCACATAAACCAATCAGTCTCACATAGAGCCCATGTGTACTACTTGTAATTTGGAGGCTCCCTCTCACACTCTTCTCTCATCAATGCTCCCTCCCCACCTTCTACCTTCCCTAAGGAGAACCCAATTTTCCAGTACTCAAAATTGGCTATTACCACCCCTCATGCAAGCTTTTGTCTAATGACCAACTACCTTCGGAAGAGGAAATCCCCTTAACTCTATCAACTACCCCCATATAGAATGAGTATTGACCCTAAACTCTATCAACTACCCCCATACACAATGAGTATTTTCCCTCTCCAAAACTACCTTAAAGAAGACATGATAATGCTACTCGATCTATTGTTATTTCTCCCTAAAAATCCAACATTTGATTGATTCATACAACTGGACTCCACATTGCCACTTTCACCAAACTATCTGCAATGATCAATTTAGGTTTGACCAACATAGATATGCTCTTATTCACATTTCAGTGGCATCCCACTTGGGAGGAACAAAAACACCTCTTTCACAAAATTATTACAGTATTAAACCAATTCACTTAAGAAATTCCACAACAATAGTTAGCAATGTGATGAATACTTCCTATTCAAAAACAACTATCCTCAAAAATCCATGTGTTGTTGACAACTTGCAATGTCTTTGTTGATCGATTACTTGCTTCCTTAAGAAATGGTACACACTTCACCATGAGACTACCACCCTAGGGAGAAAAATAGCACCATTCTTGAACACCACATAATTTTCAACCTCCTAAAGTATGATCCTACAAATTGCAAAATGCAACACTACAAGCTATCATCGAATCTCATGGGATGACATTGCCAAAATAACTACTTCTTTCACCCACTAATCGACAAATTGTTAATAAAGGAGGAGCTTCATGTTGTAAGTCGATTCAACAGACTTTCGCAGCTCGACAACCTCAATTAATATCTTTGTGAGCTACTTGTCTAACTTGCCAACCTAGACAATCTCGCCAAAGTGGAGTATAACTTGGACTTCTATAATTTGTGGGTTCTACACACTATTCCTATTGTATAGAAATAAACCCTCCATTCCTTTTGTAAATAATAATAAAATTGTAAACTTCACAACTATTAAGAACATTCCACATAAACTATGCCTCTCCCAAGCTAAGATGTTTGCCTCAATTTCATTGGTGGAGATAGACTAATCAAAATACCACAACGAGACCATAATCAAGATCTTTGATAATTCAAACTTCCAAAACAGATCAAGCTACCAAGATCAACCCACCAAGTAACAATTTATTGTAATAAGATGGTAAGAAGATGGGTAAGATTGTGGATTTCAAATGTGCAATAATATTCAGGTATAAAAAATATATTGGATATAAATATCAAATGGTGTATCAAAACTTTTAAAATAATAACTCATGAGAATTTCATTGTCTTTACAAGAAGTAAAACAACCAAGAGCAAAAACAATCCCATCCTCATAAAGGATACTTTTAACAAAGACAACACCATCTTCATTGTCTAGCAACATATTGACTTTGGCATAATAATCAACATGTAAAAAATGGTCTACATTTAATTTCAAACCACAAGCATCATAGAAAAACTAGTAAATCATTACCAAGCACTCAGAGAATTGATATCAAAGTGCAAATTGGGAGCTTTCCTTAGAGCCATACCTGGACCCATCCATTTTCCAACATGTGAAGCCCCCATTTACTACCACTATCCCCAAAGAAGAGCCTTCAAGCTCGAATTCAACATTCAAAATGAAGACCAATGATTGTCTTAGGAGTCCATAATTGCGATTAATTTGGATTTGATAGAAAAAACTTTGAGGAATAGAGAAAAATCAAGAAGATACCTAAAAACTTAGAAGTTGGTGGAAGTGTCGTAGCATTGGAAGGACCCAATTCTTGGCCAAAAGGGAGTGCTACTACCCATGGATGAGGAGCTTAGAGTCACCACACAAGAGTACCATCACCTATTCACCTATAACAAGCCCTTAACTGAACAAACCAAAATACCCAAGTGGCTCATGGAGGACATCCTTATAGGAAACCTGGTAAAGCAAGATTTGAATGCATTGTGGTTGGAATGCATCATGGAATCCCTAGCCAAGTCTCGAAAGGTCTACTCTAGGGAGACAACTATCAAATTGAATCACATGGAGCCAAAAAACACTGTGATTAATTATGGTAGTGTATTGTTTCACCTCATACCCACTCATATAGGCATCATCATAGGATCCCACATATAGTGCCACCCCCACTAACAGAAGGAGAATAAGGAAGAAATGAGCATGAAGAGCAAATAGAGTGCAAAAAGGTGTAAAAAAGTTTGACAAGAGGGAAAATCCAATAAGGAAAGAATGGGAAGAATACTAGGTAGCCATAAGGGTATCTATCAAGGAATCCATGAGAAAGCAACTTAGTAAAATTGTTGTAGAGAGAGGAGAAAATAACTCTAGGAAAGGAAAGGAAAACATTAGCAAAGAAGCCCAACAATCAATGCCACTCTCTTGCTAAACCTACAGAAAAAGATGGAAACTAATGCAAGCACAAATATAAAAAATGGCTAATGTTGAACCCTCTTTCCAAGACACCATTACTAGGCTAGAAAAGAGCATCCACCCAACCGCTTCCATAGCATATGCATAAGAAAAAGGGCAAAATGCTTCAAGTAGAATAGGAGCCCTTGAGTGAGTGATCAAATGGCTCAAGGAGCATAAGGCCAATGCATTAAAGGACAACCACAACTACAAGAAAGAATGGAGAGGACACAAGAGGAGTATAAAATTCATTGTGGTTGGAATGCATCATGGAATCCCGAGCCAAGGCCCACAAGGTCTGCTCTAGGGAGATAACTAGAAAATTAAATCACATGGAGGCAAAAAAAACCATGATTAATTATGACAATATACTATTTCACCTCATAGCCACTCATATAGGCATCATCATAGGATCCCACATAGTGCCACCCCCACTACCAGAAGAAGAATAAGGAAGAAAGGAGCTTGAAGAGCAATTAGAGTGCAAAAGATGTAGAGAAGATGAAAATGATGAGGAATCAAAGGACACGAGTTTTCTTGAAAAGGCCCTTCAACAATCTAAAGAAGAATTTGACAAGAGGAAAAATCACGTAAGGAAAGAATGGGAAGAATACTAGGCAACCATAAAGGCATCTGTCAAGGAGTCCATGCGAAAGCAAGTGGGTGTAATTGTTGTAGATAGAGGAGAAAGTAGCTTTGGGAAAGGAAAGGAAGACATAACCAAAGAAGCCCAACCAGCCAATAACACTCTCTTCCAAAACCTGTAGAAACAAATGGAAACTAATACAAGCACAAATATAAAAAATGGCTAATGTTGAACCCTCTTCCAAGACACCATTACTGGGCTAGAAAAGAGCATCCACCCAAGTGCTTCCATAGCATATGCATAAGAAAAAGGGCAGAATGCAACAAGCAAAATAGGAGCCCTTGAGCAAAATATTGAATGGCTCAAGGAGGATAAGGCCAACCACAAACTATAGGAAATAATGGAGAGGACACAAGAGAAGTATAAAATCTTTTTGATACATTTAGAGAAGCAAACAGAGGCACTCTAAGCTCAATGACAAAGCATTTAAAGAAATTTAGGAAAGGCAAGGACTAGGAGCTTCAATATCAGCTATAAGGAGTGTGACTTGTTGGCACTCATAGAGCTTTAGACCTAGATAAAAGAGTGTGAAGTTGAACTCAATGATCTCGAACAAAAATAGGTCCAAAGCTTCAAATTTTATTGGAGCATGACATAATGCTTAAGAGAATTTACGAGTAGTGTTAGAAGAGCAAAAGGTCACAATGAGTAAGCTTCAAGACCAACTTAAGATGAAAAATCAGTCACTTATGATATACAAAATTGAAAAAGCTTAATAGTCCTCAGTTTCATAAGCTTACTGAGGTGAAGATTAAAGTATCCTAGGAAAAGGAAAAGGTAGAGTTGAATGATAGAGGACACTTAGAGCACCAACAAATACATGGCCAATAGAGTGCCTCATATGCAAGCTTGGAAGAAACCATTTCTAGCAATTTGATAGGGGTCATGAGCATGGCAAAGCATGACACACAAAGACTCTTTGAGACCACCTTGATGAAACTAACCAATGACTTATGAGAATCTTTATACAATGAAAGCCATCATAGAGTCTAGCTAGAAGCCTACAAACTAGGCATAGTAAAGCAACAATAAATGTTTAGGGAGGCTATAATGATACCTTGTATGCCACAATTGGAGAATCCAAAAGAAATCAATGCCCAATTGGGTTTATTTCCAATACCCTGGCAAATATGGAGAAAATTCAAGGAAGCAACCTCATGACCATATGAGAAAAAACTACTCCAAGTATTCTTTGATGTAAATATATGCATTGACCAGTTACGTGATGATATGACTACTTCTTAGGGAAACACTTCTACATCCTTATTGCATAGAGCTATTACAAGATATGGTGGATACTAGATTTGCTTTGTGTAAACATCTTTTCTTTTTGAAATCACACCTATAGTTGTGCATTTCATTGAAAGGGTATATGCTTAGTAAGGGATGCCTCCAAGATGCACTCAAGTTGGTCCTTGAGTAGTGTAAATGCTTATTTATTATTTTTTAAGCTACATAATACACACTCACTACACCTAGGCGTCCACTCCCTAGCACATATCACCGCATCAAAACCTTACGACACATCAAGGGTAGGATAACTCAAGTATGCTTGATAGACTTGTCACCTTGAGTGTCACACTGCACTAAACCTTTCACCAAACTGGGTCCTCAAGTGGTATAGTTGAAATTCAAACCATCTCCTAGTTGCAGTGCACAAGCACATCTCACTTTATGAGATAAATATACATACCTCTTAGGGAGAACACAACAATATACATGTACATGGGTGCACAAAGAACCATCAACATTAGTGGCCTACATGTTCCACTTTTCATGATCCTTCTATCTATAGCAACCACCCTCATCCTCCTTGTTGTACTTGGTAAAATCCCACCATCTTCACATTTCCTTCATGACCATCCATGAACCCACTAAAGCCTCCATGCCAACCATCCCATGACAACTTACCAACTACATTTTGTGGGAGTTCCATGGGAGTAGCACCTGTTTGGGAGGGGGCAAATGTTAACCACATGAAGGTGAAGGAGATGGAGGAAGAGGAGAAGAAGAAAACTTGAAGAAAAGAAAGATCTTGAAGCGCCCCCCCCCCCCCCCCCCCCACACACACACACACATTTTAATAAGAAAATCTATGGAAAAGTCATTGTGTGGAATGTTGTACCAAGAGGTGTGCTCCTCCCATGCACATTGTATCTATGGTTGATAGCCACCAAAGCCTAGGCACATGCAACTTCTTAGTAATCTACTAGTCTAAATTTCTATGCAAGGATAAATATTAATCATTAGGCCAAAAAAGTGCATGGATGCCCAAGGGGGAGGGGAAAACCCTAACCCTAAGTTTATGTATGAAAAGGAGGAAAGATAATAGAAAAGGCTATTTATGTGTATGCAAACTTCATTATCTTGCCTTCATGATTTTTGTCATTGTGAGAGAGAGTGTGTGAGAGAGAGGGTGAGATTGAGAGCAAAGAGGTGTGAGGGTGAGGGACCAAGTGGTGAAGCATCCTTTCTTCTCTCCAATGCTCTCTCATGCATAAGAGGAGAATTGCTACTTATGAGAGAGAGAGAGAGAGAGAGAGAGAGAGAGAGAATTAATACTTAAGGTAATTAACATGGGGAGAGAAACGTTTGGAGAGAGAAAGAGAGAGGGAAGAATTGGTACTTGATGCAATTATCATGGGTGGAGAAAGAGACCCAGTATTAGTGGCATTGTTGGTAGTGGTGCTAATGTGAGTAGGCAAGTAGGATGTGGTGGTTCTGGTAGTGGCGGTGGTAGTGGTATTGGTGGAGGTGCTAGTGACAATGGAGAACTAGTAGTGGAGGTGGTGGTGTTGGTAGAGATGGAGATAATGGTGGTGGTGGCACGACAATGGAGATGGTGTAGAGAAGGTTCTAGTGGTAGTGGTGGTGGTAATGGAGGTGATGGTGGTAGTGGAGATGGTAGTGGCAATGGAGGAGTAGAAGTGGTTCTCGATATATGCCCAAGAGAAAAGAAGGAAGTGGAGTACGTGGAACAAGAGTTGGAGGTTGCCAAGAAAAGCTCTGTTGGCAATTTAATGTATGCTATGGTTGCTACATGATCCGAGAAAATCACAAAAAAATATTTGTCTAACACTTTGTTAATTTTTTGTACATTTGGAGGTTTGAAATAAAGAAGAGGGTGGAAACAACCTCTTGGGAAATCCAAGAAATCACTGGATGGAAATATTTCATGGACCGGTTTACCAAGGGGGGGTGAAGAGTAAAGATCAATGGAGGAAGGTGAAGGAAAAATGTGTAATGTGAAAAGAAAATATATGAAATGGATTTGGAGCCATCCAAAGGGCATGTGAGGCTCATAATGTCATGGCTTTGGAGCCTTATGATAATTCAAAAAAATGGGACCTTTCTTGGAAGCATTAGTGGAAGAAAAATCGGACACATGATTTTGTAAAATTTTTTAAAAATACTTCCACTCCAATCCAAAAAAAAATTTCAATATAAAAGTTGCAGCGTGTGCACTGAAGTTTTGGCTGGTATTTTTTTATAATTTTTTGGAGCTATGAGTCGGGAGATATGGCCAAAATGGTGGACACCAACTTTTTCCAACTACGGTGGAGACCACCTCCCAATTTTATACACACTCGCACTTTCTTCCCCACACTTAACACTTCCATAATACATCATTCATTAGACTCCCAACCCTTTTCCCTCTCTTCTCCTCTCTCTCAAGCTAATAAACCATTAGAATTTCCCTCCTAAATAACTCTCAAATCATCCTTAATTGTAGTAGTAATGTATGAATTCTCACTACTCTCTCCATTATTGCTAGATATGATCTTATTTTATGAAGATTCTCTATTTTTTTTTATAGGAGAGCTCTTGGACTCAAGCTATGGGGGGGAGAATGAAGACAACTCACCTATGATGGAACTTGATTAAGTACAAAATTGTTCAAAAAAACATCTAGATGGAGCTTCCACATTGGTGGAACCACTTTAATGCAGCTTTGGTGGTGTTAATTCCTATTCTATCTTAACCTCCTCCCTAAACACCCTAAAGGCCTATATAAAGAGGCATTCTCCTTTGTAATTTGCAAAAAAAAAAAAAAAGACAGAGCTAAGAGGCCTTCTTCAGCCCTATTGAGCCTTCCCCATTCTCTCTCATGAGCTTATCCAGTTCATTCCCTTACTATAGCTTATTCATGCTCTACAGTATAATAAGCCATGCTATTGGTGTCCATATTGTGTATATTGGTTATGTCTTGAGGGTTCTCCATCTCTTATGCCCTCTTAATTTTTATTAATTTATCTATTTTTTGTAGCTCTCTCTCTCTCTCTCTCTCTCTCTCTCTCTCTCTCTCTCTCTCTCTCTCTCTCTCTCAGTTTTTCTCCCTTCTCCCTCACAAGCTCCTCTCCCTCTTGCATAGTATCCTAGTCCACTCTTCCATGACTAGGTGGTGCCCTTACCTCATTCACTTTGTGGTAGAAGGGAGTTTGGCATAGTATAGAGGCTGCGATACCAAATTTCCTTCGTCATAAATTGGTGCCCCCACTGAGGACATTCTCATCCACAATTCTCTACCTCCTTATGCGGGATGATACAACACATCATGGTGCATCCTCTATAACAAGTGCTCCAAGTGGCTCTTCTCCAACACTTTCACCAACTCTTTTTGAAGTTGGTTGAAGTCCATGACTCCCACAATGGTCTCCCAAGGAAGCCCAAGAAAGGAAGTATGCCTATCGGATGACGGCATGTATGCAGGTAAAAGGTGTTCACCTTAGAAATTCTATTCTCTCACAACAGAAAAAATCATGTTGCCATCAATTGCTAGATTCTCATAATTGTGGTGAGTGTTTTGCAAACAAAGTGAAGGCCCTTTCGGGAGGTCCTCGTCTCCAAATCATCAAATCCCTCTCTCTCTCTGGCCTAATCCACGTCAAAGGATGACAACTATGCATGAACGGTGTGGAGTTTTGTAGAGGTGCAAAGTATGGAGACTATCTTCAACTGTTGCTAGCTCGAAGGTTGGGTGTGGTTGAAAAGGTGGCCATCACACCTTATGAAATATATGTCGCCGAGGATGGATACACTAAGGCAAGAACAACACTGGTGAGCAAATTCTATGTATAGCAAAGTTTATGGATTCTAGAAAGAAACACTCTGGGAAAAATCCTTTATAATTCAAGAAAGTGCATTCTCTCTACTCCCTTAAGTAGTCTCCACTTATGAATAACAATAATGGCCCGAATTTCTACACCTCCCACTCTGTACAAAACATCCGAGTTAATGTATGCATCAGTAGGAAGATTTTCTTCCAACAGCCTCTTGTCATGTACTTTGGGGCTGAACGATTAAGGGAGATTCTTGTATCACTAGAACCTATAATCTTCCCAATGCTAGACTACAATGCATCCTTCAATGTATATGTCTTTATTTTATTATAATAGTTTCTCATGAATCACCACAAGTTGTATGGACCAATCCAACCTCTTGCTATGCAAACTGTGCATATTGTAGCTAGCACAAAGCTTAGATTTCAAGGCATTATTAGAAGCATACTGGGACCTAGATGTCTTGCTGAAATCAATGCATCTGTGAACCCATTCATCCTTCCCCTCATAAAATACAACTTAAGTCTAGACGTGTTCATCTTTGTACTCTACTAAGGCAACATGGCATTTCCAAGCTTCTTTGGGTGCAATGGGAAAAATGCAATGGATTTTTTGGACAACCTTGAGATGGCCTTCCTTGTCTCTAGGAGGGATAATGAACATTAAAGTTGAGGGCTTTTCCTTTGGTACTCAAGGAAGAAGCTAAAATGTGGTTCCAAACTCTAAATCCAGTCCAAAGAGCTGAATGAGAGGGATTGAAGGCAGCTTTCTTGTAGAGATTACAACAACCTAACTCAGCTGAAGAGTTATGGAAATGGATTTTGGCCCTCCATCAAAGTGATCCTTATGGTTATGCAACTTATGAGGAAGGGTTTTTGAAGCTTTGGGGGCAGTGGATCAGACTCACTGAATCCTAGTGAGAGTGCTCCAAACTGCCTTCAAAAAGATTGATTTATTTTAGGTTTGTACCCCTTGCTCAGGAAGAAGGCAAAGGTGAAATTTTCAAACACTTTTGAAGATATTTTGAGAATCACTAGGAAAAAGAATCGAAAGATTCTCTACCAAGCCCAAGCTAGCCAAGCAGTTTTGGAAAACAACATCACAACTATGGATGCCTCTCAAGTTCCCCCAAATGTATTTAATGCACCAAGCCCTGTTAGAGGTCAAGAAAACATGATCCAAAAAATAAACAATCTTACTAATCAACTAGAGGCTTTGAGAGTGAATCTTGTGCAAGGTGCAAGAAGACCTACCAAGGGGAATGGTGGGAATCGACCACAAATGCGGTGACAAGCAAGGGAGATGTTGTGTTACAACTGTGAAGAAAATGGACATTGCATGTACAATTGTCCTCACCTAGAAGATATGATCACCCTGCCAGAGGTCCTCGACAACAAGTAAGCCTTCCTCGTGCTAGGACTCAAGAGCAAGAGCAGTCACAACTTGCAATTTTACAACCACCTTATGTTCAAGCTGAAACCCCTGCTGTTCAACCAAATGCTAATGTCATAAAAATAGAGGAGGTGGTCAAGGATAGAAGGCTCCAAGAAGAAATAGCGACAGGTAAGATGAAGATAGATGTAGTAGAGACCATGCCTATCAAGCGAGTACATGTCCAAACTGAGGCAAGCAAGGAAGCAGTCAATGAGGCAAGTACATCACGGGAACCTAGAGATGAAGGGAAGAAGAGAAAGACTCGAACTAGGTCTAAAATTGATATCTCCGACTTCCCTTTGGGTTCTCGGACACAATCTTATGATCCGGTAGCAGATGTGAGCTCTCAAGGGCCAAGAATTACTTGGCCACAACTACTTCATGCCTCTCCAAAGCTACGACGACAATGGTAAAAAATGGTAAGCACAAAGGCAAGGCAAGGTAAAATGGTTAGTGCAATCAAGGCATATGGCCTCAAAGATATAGTGCCTTTAGTGGAGGCTCAAATCAAAGGTCAACAGATACGAAAAATATACATCGATAGTGGAGCAGAGATTTATGTCATGATAGAAAAGCTTATGCATCAATTAGGCTTAAAAGTAATGGAATCCTCAACCTTTAGGGCAACGATGGCAAACAATGATGCGGTCACATGTGTGGGTGTAGTGAAAGCCTTGAGAGTTTTTGTTTTTGGGATCACTACAGCAGTGGATGTTTATGTGATGCCAGTAAAGGGAGAAGGATATCCCCTCATCCTAGGGAGACCTTGGCTTATGGGCATCGGATCTAGGCAAGATTGGGCAATAGGGGATTTGGAGTTGAGGCCACGTAAGGTGGGTGGCCATGATCAAAACGTGGTTTACAACTTGAAGAGTGGGCATCAAGAGAAGCTTGAACTAGAAACGTCTACCGATGAGTGGAGCTCAAGTGGATGTTCCTCATCGGTAGAAGAGGAAGAGAGTTCAAGTGGAGAGAGTGATAGCACTCTCGAAATTATGGGTGTCACCTTAAAGGAACCTACCTTATCAGAAGACAACCCAAGAATCCAAGGAGAAGATGTGTGGGATGCTAGCCTAGAGAAGATGATATCCGAGGATATAAAGGATGAAGAAAGGGAGGGATATGTGAATGTTCTCAAGAAGCATGCATCATTATTTATTTCTGATTATACTCACATTACAGGTGTTACTGCAGTGAAGCATCACATCCAACTCAAAGAAGGAAGCAAACCTGTAGTACAAAGATTGAGAAGACTGGGAGTTGTGCAACAGGATACACTGTTGACGGAGGTGAAGAGACTCTTGAATGCATGATTCACATACCCAGTGGAAGATTCAGAATGGGTCTCCCCAGTAGTAGTGAGGCCAAAGAAAAATGATAAGTGGCGAGTATGCATAGATTACAAGCCACTAAATGCTACAACAAAGAGGGACCACTTCCCTCTCCCATTTCAAAAAGAAATCTTGAATGAAGTAGCGGGACATGAGCGGTATACAGTGTGTGATGGCTACTCTGGCTACTTCCAGATTCGCATTGCAGAGGAGGATCAAAAGAAGACCACTTTCATCACACCATGGGGTTGTTTTGCCTTTCGGGTCATGCCCTTTGGTCTCACAAAACAACCTTTCAACGATTCATGAATATGGTCTTCCAACCTTACTTTGGTAAGTCCATAAGGGTTTTCATAGATGACTTTTGTATTTACAGCTCAAGAAACATAGATCTACGCAAGGTTGATGAAGGATTTACCTGCTTAGCTAGGTTGAGTGGACAACTAAATAAGGATAAATGTCACATTGGGGAAAGCAAGGTTACACTACTAGGGCATGTAGTATCAATTAAAGAAATTGAGGTAGATCCAAAAAAGATAGAAACATTGCTAGCTCTACCTTCTCCAACCTCCATCAAACTATTAGTCTCCTTCTTACAAAAGCTAAGATATTTGGGTAGATTTATACACTTACTCTCTCAGGCCATATATCCCCTGCAGCAAACTGACACGCCAAGAAACACTTGTATGGAGTGAAAAAAGTGAATGACATTTTAAGGAGATAAAGAAAATATTGGGGTCACTTCCTATAATCCTCCAGCCTTGTTGGGAAGAAACATTATTTGTAAACCCTAGCATGGGAAAAGAGGCCATTGGTGCTGCTCTCCTACAAAAAGATCCAAAAATATCCTTCATGAGGCCTATGTATTTTGCCAACTGCCTCATGAAAGCCTCAGAGAAGGCTTACACCTCCATGGAACAACTAGTGTTGGCCCTCATGTTTGCAGCAACCAAATTTCGGTCATATTTGCTTCCAAAGAGGTTTGTGATCATCACTGTGGAGGATATGTTTCCCTATGCACTACAACATATGGAAATCTTTGACAAAATAGCAAAGTGGGTGGTTGACTTCAAGAGTTTGATTATACAGTGCAGGTTGAAAAAACAACTCGAGCATGCCTGGCTGATATTTTGACAAATAGGTGCTATGAGAAAAATCTCAGGGTGAAAAGAAAGGACCTTCCACCACCCCCATCCATAAAGACTCTTGTAGATGCTTATAGCCTCTACTTTGATGGTGCATACAAGAGAACTAAGGATAAGGTAGCTGCAGGCATTGTTGTTTTCTCTCCTTTAGGAGAGAAAATCTATGGTGAAGGAACATCTTGGACGGTGTCCACTCTAACAATGAGGCAGAATATCAAGCTTTAATTCATGGTCTTTGTTGGTGTCTTAGTAATTCAATCGAGAAGTTGAATGCTTTTGGAGACTCCATGCTATTGGCAAGGCAGATACAAGGTACATGGGCATGCAAAAATACAAACTTCTCTAGCAAAATGAGAGAGGCCAAATCTCTTATGAGAAGATTTAGGGAGGCATAAGTACATCATGTGCCTAGAGACCAGAACAAGGATGCCGACCATCTAGCATCATCAAAGCTGAATGAGTCAATGGTGGGAGCAGTGGCTATCAAACCCCCACTTCAACAAGGCAAGGAAGACTTAGAAGATATTCTACACCTCTTAGAGCAAGGAGAAGCTCTCAAACACCTGACTAAGGGAGAAAGACAGTGGCTAGCTCGAAAGGCTATAAGATATTACATGGTAAATGATAGTTTGTATTGTCTTGGCAAGGATGGTGTGCTTAGAAAATTGCCTTCAAAATGGAAAATTGAAGAAATCTTAAAAGCTTGCCATGATGATGTGTGTGGAGGCCACTTTGCACATGACATCACAAGTAGAAAGGTTCTACAAGCCGGCTTTACTTGGCCCCCAGTCTACACCGAGATGTCAAATATTGGTGTCAAACATGTGAAGAATATCAGAAATCAGGACCACGATGGCTCATAGTAGAACCCCAAACCCCAATCAAGGTCTATGGACCCTTTGAGAAGTGGGGAATTGATGCCATAGGGCCTCTACCATGCACTCCATCAGGAAAAGAGTATATTATCATGGGGGTAGATTACATGACTAGATGGGCCGAGGCTATGCCAACTAGAAGAATTACTCCTAAGGAAGTAAGTAAATTCATCTTTGTCCACATTTGTTGTAGGTTTGGTACCCCTCTTGAAATACTATCAGATAGAGGATCAAGGTTTAGAGCTAATGTGGTGGGTGAACTCATGCAAAAGCTAAATATTCAATGATGACACTCTACCCCTTACTACCCTCAATGCAATGGATTGGTGGAGAAGGTAAATGGAATGATTTGTAAAATCATCAGCAAATAGGTACATTCAAGGCCCCGGGATTGGGACAAAGCACCTTAGTGGAGCTCTATGGGCTTACAAAACCTCCTTCAAAACCATGTTAGGGTTCACACATTTTCATCTAGTTTATGGACAAGAGGCTATTTTGCCTATTAAGGTAAAATTAGCTAGCCTTCGGGGATTAGGTGGCATAGTAGGCTCTCAAAAGGAGAAGTTACATCAAATATTACTGGACCTAGAGAGGCTACAATTGGATCGTGAGGAAGCCATCAACCACTACTCCCAGGAAGGTGAGAAGCGTAGAGAAAAGTTCAACAAGAAACTAAGAGATAAAAACATCAAGGAGGGATCTTTAGTGCTTCGATATGACAATCGCTTTGATAAAAGAAAGGATGGCAAGTTTCTCTACCGGTGGGAGGGACCGTTTTAGGTCACAAAAAAATTCAACAATGGCTCTTAAAAACTTCAAGACATTGAGGGAAAAGTGCAAAAGACCAGGGTAAATAGATGGTGCTTAAAACCCTATCACATCAGGGTGGGGTTAGCTCAAGATACCAAAG
The DNA here is from genome assembly GCF_053477565.2 of Lygodium microphyllum. Classification (NCBI taxonomy): domain Eukaryota; kingdom Viridiplantae; phylum Streptophyta; class Polypodiopsida; order Schizaeales; family Lygodiaceae; genus Lygodium; species Lygodium microphyllum. The sequence continues at coordinate 95,629,104 of NC_141141.1, forward strand.
AGTGTCTAGAGGCATAAATATCTCTAGCCAGGTTTGGGGGGGGGGGCTATATGATCCGAGAAAATCACAAAAAATATTTGTCTAACACTTTGTTGATTTTTTGTACATTTGGAGGTTTGAAATAAAGAAGAGGGTGGGAACAACCTCTTGGAAAATCCAAGAAATCATTGGATGGAAATATTTCATGGACCGGTTTACCAAGGGGGGTGAAGAGTAAAGATCAATGGAGGAAGGTGAAGGGAAAATGTGTAATGTTAAAAGAGAAGACATGAAATGGATTTGGAGCCATCCAAAGAGCATGTGAGGCTCATAATGTCATGGCTTTGGAGCCTTATGATAATTCAAACAAATGGGACCCTTCTTGGAAGCATTAGTGGAAGAAAAATTGGACACAGAATTTTGTAAGATTTTTTAAAAATACTTCCACTCCAATCCAAAAAAACTTTTCAACATGAAAGTTGTAGCATCTATGCTGAAGTTTTGGCTGGTATTTTTTTATAATTTTTTGGAGCTATGAGTCGGGAGATATAGCCAAAATGGTGGACACTAACCTTTTCCAACTACGGTGAAGACCACCTCCCAATTTTATACACACCCGCACTTTCTTCCCCACACTTAACACTTCCATAATACATCATTCATTAGACTCCCAACCCTTTTCCCTCTCTTCTCCTCTCTCTCAAGCTAATAAACCATTAGAATTTTCCTCCTAAATCACCCTTAATTGTAGTAGTAATGTATGAATTCTCACTACTCTCTCTCCATTATTGCTAGATATGATCTTATTTTATGAAGATTCTCTATTTTTTTTTATAGGAGAGCTCTTGGACTCAAGCTATGGGGGGGGAGAATGAAGACAACTCACCTATGATGGAACTTGATTAAGTACAAAATTGTTCAAAAAAATATCTAGATGGAGCTTCCACATTGGTGGAACCACTTTAATGCAGCTTTGGTGGTGTTAATTCCTATTCTATCTTAACCTCCTCCCTAAACACCCTAAAGGCCTATATAAAGAGGCCTTCTCCTTTGTAATTTGCAAAAAAAAAAAGAGAGAGCTAAGAGGCCTTCTTCAGCCCTATTGAGCCTTCCCCATTCTCTCTCATGAGCTTATCCAGTTCATTCCCTTACTATAGCTTATGCATGCTCTACAGTATAATAAGCCCATGCTATTGGTGTCCATATTGTGTATATTGGTTATGTCTTGAGGGTTCTCCATCTCTTATGCCCTCTTAATTTTTATTAATTTATCTATTTTTTGTAGTTCTCTCTCTCTCTCTCTCTCTCTCTCTCTCTCTCTCTCTCTCTCTCTCTCTCTTTCTCTCTCTCTCTTAGTTTTCCTCTCTTCTTCCTCACAAGCTCCTCTCCCTCTTGCATAACATCCTAGTCCACTCTTCCATGACTAGGTGGTGCCCTTACCTCATTCACTTTGTGGCAGAAGGAAGTTTGTCATAGTATAGACTGCCATACCGAATTTCCTTTGTCACTACACATCCTAACATTGCCTTTGCAGTGGGAGTGGTTAGTAGATACATGTCAAACCCTGGTAAAAAGAATTGGGAAGCAGTGAAAGGTATTATGAGATACCTCAAAGGCAGAAAGGAGTTGTGCATCTACTTTGGAAAGTAGAAGGCATCTGTCGTTGGCTTTACAAATGCAAACTATGCTGGTCATGCAGATTGCAGAAAGTCCGCTTCTGGATATGTGTTTACCTTCACAAGAGGAACAATCTCTTGCATTGTGCTATTAGATAAGTGATATACTTTGTATTGAGTTTCAACTCAACATGGTCCTTGTGTCCTCATACATGGTTAGACAGAACTAGTTGACCTTGTACATTATGCTCTTGAATTAGTCAAACTTTCATCTTCCCTCATATATACAACAATTCATCTTTCATCTATGTCTCTTTATTGAGATGGCAAGCTCAACATTCACCGAGATTGATGATGGACCGTCTACTTAGATGGTTATGCACATCTACACTTAACATATTGGTGGTCATTATGATCCTTACATGACCATTGACTTATCCCTTATTATATTTGGTTTGTTGCACCTACCTACATTAGCTAGCATAGTTATAGCACTAGTCGATTAGTATAGTTAGTTATGCACTCTTTAATTTAGTATGAAACTTTCTTTTATGTTGAATCGATTACATACTTTGTATGCATTGTATTGTGTATAAAAGAAGAAGAAGAAATCAGCAAGAAAACATTTTGGTCTCCCTCTCTCTTCAGTAGTCTTAAGTGAGCTTTCTCTTGTATGTATAGTATGTCTTTGGCACAATAGCTCAAGCAAGTCCCCCTACCATACGATTCATGAAATGGTATCATAGAAGTGTCATTAAGAGAGGCTCATTTTGAAGACTGAAGTGAAGGAGAAGAAGTAAGGATTTAAGGAAGCAAACAACATGTAAGAAGATCTTCAATTCTTCCACTCCTTCTCTTGAATAGTGCCTTTCAAGGCATTAAAAGTAGGATAGAGCAAAAATCTCAAATTGTTGTGAGATCTGTTGTACAAGCAAAGCACTTTATATTTTGTAGATAAGCCCTTAAGGGTCGTCCTACTAGTTTTTGAGTCATTTGAGACCTTTTTGAGCCCCATTTGTGACTAGCAAATTTGTGGATAGCAATTTCATGGTATACTGGGATTTTGATTGCATTGAATCGAAAGTGGTTGCACAAGTTACAAATTTCAAATCTATAAGTTTTAAGGTATTTTTCAAGAAGCAAACACAATTTTAATCTACTAAACAGGTTGTAAATTACATGTGTTATTGAATAATCATTGAAAAAGGCTGCTTGGTATGTTGTGAAAGGTTGTGTAAGACTTGCTTGCTATTTTGTATTAATTTTTTGATAATGGCAGAGAATAGTGGAAACCCCATCATTGAGAAGTTAGACAAGAATAACTACTCATCATGGAAGTTTCATGTGACAAAATTTTTTATTGAAAAAAGCTTCTATGAGTTTATTTTTGGTAAAGAAAAGGAGCCAAAGCTAAGTAATATTGCGATTGTTGAAGAATTAAAGGCATGGAAAGAATAGAATGCAAAAAATAAAAAGGTAATGTATTGGCTATCTACATTCATTAATAACACTATGTTAGGGTATATTAGAAATGGAAAAACTTCACATGTAGCTTGAACAATCTTTGAGAATATATTTTTAATAAATCCAAAGGCACGGAAGATTCAACTCGCATAAGAATTGAATATCTTGAAGAAAGAAAATATGTCTATAAATGAGTATGTTTTAAAAGTGAGAAGTATTGCAGATACCTTAGCAACTATTGATGCAATGCTTGATGATGATGATTTGGTTTCATCTACTTTAGGTAGCCTTAATAATGAGAAGACTTGAACATCATTTTGTCACTTCTATGTATACATGGAAGCCATTTCTAGTTTTGGATGAGTTCATCTCTGTCATAATCAATGAAAAGATTAACATATAGGGTGAATCCTCTGAAAGAAGTGGTGAATAAGTCCAAGCATTTTACTCAAGTTCAAGAAGAAGACATGGCAAGTTCTCTTCAATAGGTTGCAGTATAGGACGCGCTAGTGATAACTAGCAAAACAAGTTAAATCACTAGCTCAATGAAATGTAGGTTTCAAGGGAATGTGAAAACTTTAGAGGTAGTGGAAGCCTTAGGGGAAGAGATGCATGGTAGAATAGAGGTTCTAGAAATTTTGGTATTTTTTATCATTATTGTGGCAAAGCACGTCATATTGCAACCCAATGTTACACTAGGAGTGATGATATTCATAGTGGTAAATTGCAACAAGGAAAATATGCATCTTCTTCATGATAGAATGAAGACAAAAATTGAGCATCTCTTTGTTACATAGCATGCAATGAATGTTGTTATAAAAAAGGAGACACATGATGGTATATAGTATGTTAATTCATGTGCATCTAATCACATGACTAGCCATGTTGAATGGTTTTTGAGAGATGCATAATTTACAAAGTCTAAGTTATATGTAGACGAGTGATGATTCATGCCACCCAATTTCACACATTAAAAAAGTTTCAGTGTCCTTACATGATGGTCAAATAAAGAGTCTATCAGATATATTATATGTATCATCCATAATAAAGAATTTAGCATTTGTTAGCCAAAAAGTATAGGGGATGCATATTCAATTTGATAGAAAAGATCATTTTGTAAAAGACTTTAATGATAAGTGTAGGTTGGCCCACAAAAGGAAGTAGAGTTGACTGCATGTTCACTTTAGATGTTAGAATTCTTGCTATGAATGCTACTATGTATGCTATAGGTAAAGGAGTGATTGTTGTAGACATTGAAATATAGCACAAATGTATTGGACATGCAAATGTATAATGGATGAAATTAACACAGTCTAAAGGGTTAGTTATAAGGTTGTCAACTTTTAGAGTTGTAGAATTTTATAAAGTGTATGAAGCATGTCAAATTGGTAAGTATGCAAGGTAACCTTTTTTTATGACAGATATGTGAGCAGGAATATACTTGATGTCATGTATACAGATATTTGGAGGCCTACACAAAACATATCTCTTGGTGGTAGCAAATATTTTATTATGTTTATTGATGATTGTGCAAGAAAGATGTGGATGCATTTCATAAATAAAAAGAGTGATGTGTTTGAGCACTTCAAAACTTCCAAGGATGCTATTGAAAAATAACATGCTTGAAAGTTAAGTGCTTGAGATCAGATGAAGGGGGAGAGTACCTCTAAAATGAGTTCAGTGACTTCTTAATATCTCATGGGATAAAGAGATAGTTTACTTGTGGGTGTACCTGCAATAAAATGGGATTGCAAGAAGAAAAAATAGGCATATTGTAGAAGTTACATGGTCATTGATGGCTGAAAAGAAATTTCCAAAATATTTTTGGCTTGAAGCTATTTAAACTACCATCTATATTATGAACAGAACACCCATAGCTCCAGATGTGTCACACTTGAAAGTGTTTGGTTATATTGTATATAATCATGTGCTAGATGAGCTGTAAAAAAAGCTTGATCCAAAGATTGAAAATTGTATTTTCATTGGATACTCTTTAGAATAGAAAGGGTATCACTATTATAACCTTGGCACAGGTGAGTTCAGAGTAAGTAGGGATGTTATTTTTTATGAGACGAGCAGTTGGTATGCATCTAGTGGTGATGCATTTGATAATCATCATCATGATAGATAAAAACGAAAGAATCACAAAGCCTTAATGGACCATAAACATCATCTAGTACCACATCTATAGTTAGCCCTTAGTTTGGGAGACTAAGGAGTAGCCCCACATCTTCAGGTACATCTACAAGTGTTACAAGTAAAGACAAAGGAAAGAAGAAAGTATGCAATGGTAATGATACATCTACTAATAAATTGGGGTTTGATGGAGATTTTAGTAGTTCAAAGATTTTGGATGATGAGCTTGGTATTCCTTCAATCAGACACTAGGTATATAGAGATCAAATGGTAATATAAAGGTTCCATTGAGTAATCTAGTGATACGTAGGTTTAGTAGGGTTAGATACCTTATTAAAAGGTTTGGATTTGAAGATTATGCAACTCATCACTATTGAGTAATCTAGTGATACATAGGTCTAGTAGGGTTAGATACCTTATTAAAATATTTGGTTTTGAAGATTATGCAACTCATCACTATGATTATGTGGTAAAGATGGTTAGATGTTGATCCCAATTGTTTTGAAAATATTGTTGGGCATGCTCATTAGGATGCAACGATGAATGAGGAGATGGTTGTACTAGAGCACAACAAGACTTGGAATCTAGTATCATTGCCTAAGGGCAAGAAAGCTATTGGCTGTAAGTGGTTCTACAAAATTAATCATAATAAAGATGGTTCTATTAGTAGGTATAAAGCTAGGTTGGTTGTAAAAGGCTATGCTCAAACATATAGCGTAGATTATGAAGAGACATTTAGTCCAATTGCTAGGATGGAAAATATTAGATATATGATTGCTTTAGTAGCAGCTATAGGTTGGACTTTGCAGCAAATAGATTTAAAGAATGCCTTCTTGCATAGTGAATTGTAAGAAGAGGTATATATTGAATAGCTAGTAGGCTATGAGGATTTAGAGCATTCCACATATATGTGCAAGTTAAAGAAGGTGATCTATGGGCTGAAGTAAGCACCTAGATCACATTCTAACAAGATCAAAGAGTATCTTGTCAACATTGGCTTTTGTGCTTCTAATACTAACCACTCACTTTATGTGAGAAAGGAGATGCAAGTTTGGTCATCATAGTCATGTATGTGGATGACTTGATTATTACAAGTGATAATCATAGTGGGATTGCTGAAGTCAAGGACCTTTTGAAAAAAAGTTTGCAATGAAGGATTTGGGTGAGCTAAGGTACTTTCTTGGTATTGAGGTGATCAAACGTGATGATGGTATATAGCTATCCCAAAGGTAGTATGACTTGGATATGTTGTCCAAGTATGGTATGATAGCATGTAAGCCTCTTTTAAAGCCATTTGAGCAAAATGTAAATTTTATTTGTAATGTTGGGGATAAGATAGAAGGCCCTACTATGTTCAAGAGGATAATAGAAAGTTTGATTTACATGACTATCACAAGACCAGACTTGAGCTATGTTGTTGGCCTTGTTAATTAATTTATGCTGATGCTTAGAAGCCTCATTTGGATACAGTTAGATGCATATAGAGGTATGTGGAGTCCACTTTGCATTATGGAAATTTTTATGAGGTAGGAAACGATATATAACTATTTGGATATACAAATGTAGATTAGGTTGGTAGCATATCTAATAAAAGATCTACCAATAGATTCATGTTTTTCCTTGGTAGTAAAACAATTACATGGAGTAGCAAAAACCAACCTACAATTTCTTTATCGAGTACAAAGGCTGAGGTACAGACGTGATACTATGGTAGCATGTGAGGTGTTATGGCTGCAAAAGCTATTGGGTGATTTTCATGTGCAAGGAGATTGTCCAATCGCCATTCATTGTGACAACATGAGCAACATGTAATTAGCTAGGAACCCAATGTTTGATACTAGGATAAAGATGCATTACCACTTTGTAAGAGAGAAGGTACTTGTAAGAGAAATTGACTTAGTATATGTTAGCACACAAGATTAGATAGCTGACATTGTCACGAAGGCATTGGGTGCAAAGAAAATTTGAAAATTTTGAAGCTTACTTGGAGTTGCAAAAATACAATTGAGCTTGAGGAGGAGTGTTGAGATGGCAAGCTCAACACATGTGGACATTGACAGACTGCCTAGTTAGATGGGTGTACACCTCTACACTTAGCACATTGGTGGTCATTTTATGATCCTCACATGTGGTCACAGACTTATCACATTATTGCACCTACATATAGCTAGCATACTTTTAACACCAATCTATTAGTATTTGCATTGTTTTACTTAGTAGGCCACTTTCCCTATCTATAGTATACTTTGTGTACATTGTATTGTGTGGGAAAAAAGAAGAAGAAACTAGTAAGAAAATGTTTTTTCCTTCATCTCTCTTCTTGTGGTCTTAAGTAGGCTTCCTCTTGTGTGCATTGTATGTGTTTCGCATAGCAACTCAAGCAAGTCCCCTCACCACGCGATTTGTGACATTGACCCCTCAATGCTTCTATCGGTCAATTGACCACCTAGCATGACAAGTCACTTCTTGCCACTCCTACCATGTCTTAGCAATGTTTTGTCATGTAGTCAAGTTATGATCATAATCTTGGAAGCTATTAACCCTATCCAGCAACAATTTACAAATCAAGCAACAAACTATCATACTTTTGGATTGAGGATCACTATTGGCATTGTGACACAAAGTAGTTGTACTATGATTTTGTAAAAAAAAAATACACATTAATTGGATTAGTTATATTGATATTTTGCAATGTAAACTCGAGAGCCAAGCTTGCTCAATGCATTTTGTAGTAAAGTTTGTAGAATCCCAATGAAAAAGAAAGATGATCTATCTATTTTCATCCTAGGAGGGCTCATAAACCTTAAGGAAGCATGCGAATGAATGAAGACTAGTCTTAAGAACACAAAAGTGGGTTGAATGTACAAGAGGGGTGAAAATCCTAAGTCACATGTATAAAAAGAGTGAAAAATAATAGAGCAAGATATTCATGTATATACCAACTTTTGCTCCCTATCTTCATTACTCTATTGTCTATGTATGAGAGTGGAGGAGAGGGAATGAGAGAGTGTGTAGAGTGAGGGACTTGGTGTTGTGAAGCTTTTTGAATTCTTCTCTCTTCTTGTCCATCCCATATTCTTGGTGACTTGGGTGTGTGAGCATGAGTGTAGCAAGTAGAGAGTTTGAGGAAGTAAGGGACGTGGCAATGTGAAATTATCTTCTTCTCTTAATATCCTCAAGCTCATTATTAGCAAATCCTCACTTCATAGGTATTGTAATATTTCCACACAATTAAAAGTTAGTTGGTTAGTTTAAAAGTTAGTTAGTCAATTAATAAGTTAGTAAGGACTAACTAAAGTAAAAACTAAATAATGTTAATAACTAACGATTTTTATTTCTATAAAAAATATATGTTTAAAAAATCGAGAGTTGTAATCTGATATTTTTCTTGGATTGATAAGGACTATAACCACACTTCATGGAAGTTACAACATGAATGAGAGTTATGAGCCATATTAATCACTAGTATTAATGTGTATAGTATGGATGGTCCAAAAATATAGATTTTTGGACAAAAAACTAGCATATTTTAGATATTATCCTAAAAAGATATGGAGATTTCTATAATTAGATGTCATTTAAAAAAAAGGCAAGTGATGTTTTAGTTACTTTTGGAGATTTTATAAAAAGAAAAAAAAAAGAGAGAGATTGGCGAAATTGCGCACGTCGCAATCGCAGTTTGCAGGCAGTAGACAATACTTCGAACAAGGAGAAAAAGGAGTGATCTGAAATGTTTCTAACCAAGTGACAAGTGTCTTGGAGTTTTACCCCCCTTTTGGAGCCAATGGAACCATCAGATTTATGATTTGAGCATCATATAATTGATTTTTCAAGGATCCTCTCCACCAAGAGCTCTTTTTCTCAGCCAGCCAACCGAGCCCTCTTCTCTAATTCACTGTAAATATGAGCCATGGGGAGGCACAGGAAAGCATAAGGAGACCCTGAGAGGATGGAGAGAGAGGTAGAAGGATACTCCTCCAAGAGATTGCAAGAAGGAGCTTGAGAGAGAGAGAGAGAGAGAGAGAGAGAGAGAGAGGAGTTAGCTCGAGAGGCTGCAAGGGAGAGAGTTAGCTCAATTCCCCCTATCTTGTGATCTTCGACTAAGCCATATTCTCTTACTCTCTTCCATCTCAAAATCCATTCCTTCCCTATCTCTCAAATCTACTTGTGGACGATGGCCCCTAAAGCGAAGAATGTCATGTGTGGATGGCAATCCTACAACCAACAACGAAGCTTTGGGCAAAGGCATCGCTATCAATCCAATTGCGGTACTGGTCGTAAGTAATGTATTTCCAAATTGATAGATGCTTACTTTGATTCTTGTATGAGATATGTTAGACCCCATACTATGATGTATGAGTATAGGTCATCAAAAAGGATAAATTTCATCTCACATATTTGAAAGATGGATGGATTTTGCAAAGTGCATGTTTCAAGGAAAGTTAATCGTACCTAGTTCCATATGGCTTATTCCTTGATAGAGCTATTACAAGGAAGAATTGGTCAGGGGTTACGCATGGCATAATAGTAAAAAGAATGACATTAAAATTTTTTCACACAAGTGTTAAGTAAATTTTGCATAGATTCACTCTTTAATCCCAAGGGGGAGAGTGAATATGCGATGGAATTGTTATTGCATCTATTCTTGTATTGTTTGAGAAAATACAATTGGTTTTTGTTGGTTGATCAAACAACTCCCTAAATGCTTGTACATTCAACTGATTGTTGGATTGTGGTTTGGATGATTACTCCAAGTGCTTGTGATTGATGGTAAATTCATGGCAGGGATCTATGATGACAAATTGCAATGGGAAATAAAGGAATGTTTTCTTGGAAGATGATATTAGGTTGATTGCCTTGATTGTGCTTGATTCTTAATTGGATTAATTAAGGAAGGATATTTTACATGGGTGGATCATCTCCAAGGTCCCGCCACATTTCAATCCGAGAGGACACCACTTAATTCATGGGCCGAAGGTCGAGTGGTGAAAAGGCCATCCACGAAAATTGTGTCTCGCTCCTAGATTGCTTGGGGTCATTGGAGCTCTAGACACTCCTTGCCGAGAGCTGGACACTGCCATGAGCCCAACGTCTGTGGCGTTGGAAGATCCTATTCTAGATAATGGATGGAAATTATGGTGCCATGTGAATTGGACTGGGTACTTCTATTGGACAGAAGGGATACATAATTTCTCTTGTATGGGCAAGAGGCAAAGATTAACTTGAAGATAAGTTAAGGAACTTGTTTGAACTTATCTGTCAAATTGCTCTGTATTCGTGTCTGTGCCATAAATTACGTGAAAAAATCCCATTCCCTAAAAGGCCTAATTAAGGAAGTTGATTTTAAATGTCACACATAAATGTGATAGGACCTAATTAGATAACTAAAAAATGCCTATTGAGGGAAGTGGGTGGGCAAAATCCCTGACGGGTCTGTCCTACGGCAGGGTGGTCCCAAAGAACTGGGAGGCTTCTCACAAGGTTTTACCGCCATTGGACCTTTAGGTATTGTTAGGTTAGAATCCGATTCATGCTATTTTATAAGACTTGAATAGGACAATGCCCTATGGGCAGAGAGGTTGAGTGGCGCATCCCTCTCGTTTCCCATTCTCTTTGAACCAAGTGCGGCATGTGTCTACTTTGGCTTGGGTATCTCTGCGTAAAGTAGGATGTCCAATCGACGCTAGAATGCTCTCAGGAGACCTTGACCACTAGGGACTCAAGTTTCAGGTTGATCCTAGTGGGTTCACCACGAAAATTTTGTTGCAAGGCAAACTCGGGAAAACCTAGGTGAAAAACCCTGTGATATTTCATGGGAGTGCCGGGTGTTGCCGCTTAGACTCGTCTCTCGATGAGACCACTAAAAACGTGCCTAGATATTCGATAGGCGGGCATGTTATAGGCATCAACAATATAAGCAAGATCAAGAGTGAAAGAGCCATGCATGTGGATCATGGAGTGGCACTTGTTAATGCATTGTGACTACAACATGGTAAGTATTAGTACGTGTGCTTGATACATTTTCCTCAAACAATCCATTGTTTGGTAGGTTAAATCATTATGCTTATGCATGTGAGTAGACTAGGTAAGACATAGTGGCAGGCTTCATGTGTTGAGTCCTTGAAATAATAAGGATGTGTCAAGTGGTCTTGATGCTAGGCTCATAGATTATGACATTTAGATTTCATGCCAAGACCAAGGACACATTGATCACAAAGTCACCTATGTCTAAGTTTTCTTTGTGGATCATGAGGCATTGCATATGTGCAAGCTCAAAATACATGTGAATAGTTAGGTCATGATTTTGTTTTGCATGTTGAGATAATATTGCTTGTGTGATTTATAATGAAAGGGGTACGATGGAGATAAGCGAGTTTACAATTTCATTGAAGATATTAGAATGAAAAGCACCCAATATTTCTTATGTGATTTATAATGAAAGGGTATGATGGAGATAAGAGAGTTTAACATTTTCATTGAAAATATTAGAAATGAAAGATAAAAGGTGTGGACATGTGATTGTTAAGATAGAAAGGAATGGAAAATTTTATGAATCATAAATTAGATGTGTATAACATGCAAAAAGCACCCAATACATTGAGTAATGCCACACTCAGAAGGGAGCTTAGATACGAAAAAGTAATGATGACCATAGTTGAGAGAAGGTGAATTTCTATGCATGGGGGACTTATCTTGAGGCAAAGAGAGAGAGTGGAGATAGGTTCCATGAGATTAAGGGGGACTAGCCTTAGTCCCTAAGGTTCAAGAATAAGCTTAAATAAGAAAGTGTTATTATTATTGTGGTTATGTTTTGATAAAACCAAAAAAGCAAGAAAGGCAAACAATTATTGCTTCATACAAGGGGGAAAACTTGCAATCATTGCCTCTTGCAAATTACCTTGGAAGATCATCAATGATCATCATGCTATCAAATCACCATTGCGTTTTTGTAGGGTATCTACCATCATTACTTGTAATGTGCCCATCTATTGGCTGTCCAAGCACGTTTTTAGTGGTCCATCGAGAGCTGAATCTAAGTGACATCACCTAGCACTCCCATGGAATGTTATGGGGTTTGTCGCCTAGGGTTTCCCGAGTCCACCCCACAACAGAACATTCGCGACTGAACCCACTAGGACCAACCTGAAATCAGGGTTCCTAGTGGTCAAGGTCTCGTGATGGCATTCTAGCATCGGGTCTTGGACATCCTACTTTACGCAGAGATACCCAAGCTAAAGCAGACCCATGCCGCACTTGGTTCAAAGAGAATGGGAAACGAAAGGGATGCGTCGCTCAACCTCTCTACTCATAGGGCATAGTCCCATTCCGTTCCCCTAAAATGGCATGAATCGAGATTCTAGCCTAACAATTCTTAAGGGTCGAATGTCGGTAAAACCCTTGTGAGAAGCCTCCTAGTTCTCTGGGACCACCCTACCATAGGACAGATCCATCGGGGGTTCCGTCCACCCACTTCCCTTGGTAGATTTAGTTTTCTAATTAGGTCATATCACATTTATGGTGACATTTAAAATCAGCTTCCTTAATTAAGCCCTTTAGGGAATATGGTTTGTTCGCGTAACTTATAGTAATGACATGAAGATAGAGCAAACAATCCTTTTGACAAACAAGTTCATTCACTTATCTTCAAATTAATCTTTGTCTCTTGCCCATACGAGAGAAATTATGTATCCCTTCTGTCTAACAGAAGTACTCGGTCCAAATCACATGGCACCATAAATTCCATCCCTTATCTAGAATAAGATCTTCCAATGCCACAGAAATTGGGCTCATGGTAGCCTTGGTCTTCAACTCTGTTCCAGACTAGGCAAGGGGTGTCCAGAGCTCCACCTAACCCCAAGCAGCCTAGGAGTGAGACACACTTTCCATGGTTGGCCTTTTCACCACTCGACCTTCGGCTCGTGAATCTAGTAGTGCCCTCTTGGGTTGAAGCGTAGCGTGACTTTGGAGATGATCCACCCACACAAAATATCCTTCCTTAATTAATCCAATTAAGAATCAAGCACAATTAGCCTGATATCATCTTCCAAGAAAACATTTCTTTATTCCCCATGGCAACTTGTCATCACTAACCCTTGCCATGCATTTACCATCAAACACAAGCACTTGGAATAATCATCCAAATCACATCCAAAATTTGGATTGATAAACATAGTAGCTATTGGAAAAATATCAAGGCATCTTAATTTTAATTCTTATAATCGTTATTTGTGTCAACTACGCACAACGTCAATATCCCAATGAACTAGAAGTTTGAGATATTAGTGAGAGCTTGGGCAAAGATCTTGGAGTCTCAAGATTGAATTTTCTCTAGGCTAGATTACTTACCATGCAATCCGTCAAGTGTGGAAGTTACAACATACTTTCAGTGTGGCGAAATACATATCTATCATTTTCAAGAGAAGGAGAGTCGATAATACCTTGGAATCTTATACGCTATTTATGTTATCTACGAATTTGTTTGCACAACATCTAGGTGCAATTTACTTCTCTTGATACCTACACTTTGCAAACTCCATCTTTTGAAAATATGAGATGAACCCTATCCCTTTCGATGACCTATTCTCATGCAGCATAGCATGGGGCCTAATGCATCTCATGCAGGACTCAAATCAAGAATCTTATTAATTTGAAAATTCATTAATTACAATCGGTATCGCAGTTGGATTGGTAGTGATGCCCTTTCCTAAAGCTTCGTTGCTTGTTGTGGGGTTTCCATGCACGCATGACACTTTCCGCTTGGGGGCCATCCCTAGTCTTTTCCTCTTTTAGATGCAACCCACACAAGAATTCAGTAGCCACTTGCTTGAGAAGAGGGCCAATCGAGGAAAGCTTAGCTTGCGAGATGAAGGACAATCTCACGAGAGGTACAGGGAATAGATTTGTGGGCAAAGGGGAAAAAAGATGCATGTGGCCACCCTCTTAGGAGGGGAAGAGAAAGAGTCTCTCTCTCTCTCTCTCTCTCTCTCTCTCTCTCTCTCTCTCTCTCTCTCTCTCTCTCTCTCTCTCTCTCTCTCTCTCTCTCTCTCTCTTTTCCTCTTCTTCTTCTTTCTCTCTCTCTCCCTCTCCCTCTTCATCTTCTTCTTATTCTCTCTCCTCTCACCTCTCTTCTTTCTCTCCCTCCCTCCCTCTCTCTCTCTCTCTCTCTCTCCCTCCCTCTCTCTCTCTCTCTCTCTCTCTCTCTCTCTCTCTCTCTCTCTCTCTCTCTCTCTCTCTCTCTCTCTCTCTCTCTCTCTCTCTCTCTCTCTCTCTCTCTCTCTCTCTCTCTCTCTCTCTCTCTCTCTCTCTTTGTGTGTGTGTGTGTGTGCGTGTGCTCATTGTTAGAGCATTTGGGGTCGAAAGTCTACTACAGGGGTAAGAAACAACAAGATGAAGGGAGATTTAGGGAGAGGAGTAGACGGAAGAGAAGGGGTTTGAAGAATACTTGCAAAAAGAAATAGAAGATGTAGAAGAATACTCATCACAGAGGTGAAGCCTATCAATTTATTTTTGCATTATGAGAAGATAAATCTCTTGTAGATAAAAACTTGCATAAAATAAAACCTTCCTCTATGCTGCTTAGATCGCCAATCTGATGCCTCCATTGGCTCCAAAAGGGGGGTAAAATACGAGCACACCTGGTCAGAATTCTATCAGATCACTCCATGTCTCACTTCTTCGAAGTGCTATTCATTGCCTGAAAATAGCAATCGTGCATCACACAAATTTTCCAATCTCTCTTTTCACATAAAATCCTCTCAAATTGGCTGAAAGCTACATGCTTTCTTTTACATGTCATCCTATTCTAGAAGTTATATGTAGTTTTTGAATTTTTACAAGAGATAATATCTAAAATATCAAAATTTGGCTAAAGTTGTCGAAAAATATAATATTTTTGAACCATAGACACTGACACTAATGTCTAAAATGGCATTGGCTCTCTATATCAATGAGAAAGCCTCACACTAAAGCTTTCCATACGGTGTTTACGTAGTGGCACGACATCCATCCCCTCCTAACTTGCACATCCTCTAGCATGTGCCAAAGTCTTATGGATCTACAGTGTCAAAAGAAGTATCTTCTGCCATGTCAATGTCTTCATCTTCTACCTCTTCTGATTCCATATTCTCATGTTCATGCTCATTATCCAACTCATTCAACTCATATGCTGAAGACTCCCTACATTTAAAGAGCTTGATACATTTTCCAGCTAGTGGAATCCTTAGAGCTGTCCCATCCATTTTATTTAATGCATAGGTAGCATTATAAAAAACAAACCTTACCACATATGGACCAAACCACCACTTTGCCATCTTCTGACTAGCACTATATTGATTTTCCAAGCTGATGTCCTAAACCAACACACAATCCCCTTCTTGTATAGCTCGTGGTTGAAGTTTGTGTCACTTGTCAAATCTCTTCTTGTTCTTGATCCTTGTAGTCTTCTTTCTAATTGTCTAATGCATAGGGCCAGCAACTCTTCTCTACTCAAACCCTCCTCCCATGGTAGAACACTCCAAGTAGCAATAGTCTCGTAGATAGCCATGATTGGTTGTTGTCCATACATTAATTCAACATGCATATAGCCTGTAACTGCACTATGAGTGGTCCTATCAGCCCCCACAAAGCAAAGGGTAACATTCTTGGCCACTCTTTCATCCTGCCCTTGCATGACTTTGCTAATGCCTTAATGGCTGATGACCTCTTTCACTTTTGCCATTTGCTTCAAGATTATAGGCTGAAGTTAAAGCCAGCTTGATACCCACTCGTGAAAAGAAGTCACGAGCCTCATCCACAGCTAATTCTCCTCTATCAGTAGCCATTTTATTAACACAACCATACTTGCAAAAGACTTCTTCTAATAAGAACCTGCAAACTGCTTGAGTAGTCTTTGTACTAAGAGCTCGACCTTTCACTTGATTTGTCAAGTCTTCTCGTGCAAGCACAAGATATCTCATATTCCATAAACATGTAGGCATAGTAAGCAAATCAACTACCTATCTATAATGCATAGACAATGGATAGGTCAGTTGCAACCCATCTCTATGCTTTACCATGGAATGCATTTGAAAAACACTGCATGATTTCACATAATGCTCCACATATTTATACATGTTTTTCCACCAATACTTCTCTTTGATCTTAGAAAATGTACCCCAAACTCCTCTATGTCTAGCCCACAAGCTTTCTCGAAGCTCCTGCATCACCTCTTGTTGAGAGGTCGTACCTCTACATGTACTAGAGCTCCTCTTTTTTTTTGCATGCTTTCATAAATATCCATCTTTTAAGAAAAGCCCATAAGATTTTCTTTTAATCCTTTTGAATTCAACGTCAGACCATTTAACCTTCTTTGTCATGAGAGTGAGATATTGGCCTATTTTCAACCAATCATCCTCATACAACTCTTCCAAAAATTGTGTTCTCACTGAAGCATAACACTGATGATGCTTTCTCTCTATTGTGGTCTCTTCTTCATGGCTGTAAGTTCTTTTCTTACTGTTGAAATACTTGTTACAATAGTTGTATCTGCAGTAATAGCATACTCATTCCCTATTGTTACAAAGTCATTTTCAGCACCTATCACATCATCCTCTTCATCTTCCATCAACTCCTCTTCATCTTCCAACCTTGCTCATGAAAGCATGTCAGCCACGGGGTTTTCTTTACCTGCAATATGCTGAAATCAAGGTTAAGTGACTTTATATATGCAATCCACCGTATGCAATTCACTATCATGCCCAATAGAGGTAGACAATCAGTCTCTACCACTACATGACCTCCCATAAAATATTCCCTATCACACTTAAGGGCTATCACTACAACCCCAAAGCTCTCTTTTGACTTGAGAATATCACCCTTGTCATTCATTTAGGATCTTTGCTCCAAACCGAATGGCATACCTATTCCCATCAACATCATCCTGACCCACTGCCCAACCAATGCCAATTGGGCTTGTATCCACGGTGAGAATAATAGGTTGTCCATTCTCATAATTAACTCTCTTTAGTGTTGGTTCTAAAATCAATAAGCTCTTTAACTTTTGAATTGCCTTTGTATTGCTCTCCTTAATGTTGGGTTTGAAATCAATAAGCTCTTTAACTTTTGAATTGCCTTCGTATGTTGTTTCCCCCACCAAAACTTTTGTCCTTTTCTCAAGAGCTGATATAAACTTTCAACCACATGAGCAAAATGCAGAATCCATATCAAGTAAAAGACACATGCATCCAAAAATATTCTCACCTTGGATACATTTAAACATGTCTCTCGCATCTTGCTTATGGCATCAATCTTTACTAGTGAGGGCTTTCTTCCATATGGTCCACACATGTGCCCGACAACTAATACTTCCTCCACTCCAAAAACTGACTTTTCTCTTGATAGAGTTAAATGCACTCTTCAAAGACGGCTCAAAGCCCTCACAATCAACAATATGATCAGCCACAAATATTCTACATCCACGCTCGTTCAACTCTTCATTCTTCTCATAGATATCACACCCTTTGATCGTCACATCAACAAGAAAGGGTAAGGTCAACTGAGGAATATACTCCCTCAAAACTTTATGCATAGCATTCATCATATGCGCCACTGAATTGGTTGCTCCCTGTGGAAGCAACCAATTCAAGTGGAAGCATACACATCCTAACCAATCCAAGTGGTGGCTTCATGGTAGTGATATCCCGGCTTTCTAATGCAAGTTGGAATGGATCATATCCTGAATATAAATCTCCAATAGAGTAAATTGACTTGCCTGCAAATGCTTTTGCAAATTCATCCACTATTGGGCCTGATCCAATATTCCTTATGGTGCTCATCTACCATCATACTTATCCCAACATGACAACTATAGACCTTAGTTGTTACTAGCCATGTGTGTGTCGTTAATAAGTCAAGTAGACTATATTTAGCCATTGTTAGTGAACTATGGTTAGTAAGTTAGACCTATCTTCATTACACTATTGTAGACTATTAATGTGTGTTATTGATGATGAAGAAAAAAGAAAGAAGATGAGACCAAATTGCTCTCCTTATGTCTGCTCCATTCCTTTGTCTACACTTTCTCTCTTCCATCTAAACATGGTATCAAAGGTTGGCATTAGAGATCTAGCATCATGGAGAGCTCGGATTTGTGGAGCCTAACCTCACATCTAATATGTGAAGAAACCTTGAAGATAACAATGGTAACCATAGCTTGGTTCAAGGTATGTATTTGAAGTCTCTCTTCTTCAAAGCTACTAGAAATTATTGAGGACCATAGAGTGGGTCCATTGGAAAACATTGGAGGTGTGGTTTAGAAAAACGTGGCTAGCATTGAGGCAATGAAAATGTTGGTGTCAACTTGCGCTTATTTTTTGTTGAAAACATGGCTAGCATCTTGGCTAAGTGAAGCAACTCTATTGTTGCCCTACATTTGGTGCCTAGTTTGGCTACCTTGTTGGAGCCTTTTGTGGGGTACCTCCACCCTCATCATCATCAAAATAATTAAAAGCATGGAAAAATTAGGTCACATCAACTTATGGACCTAGGAATTAAATTGAAGCTTCCCCAATTGTTTACTTATTATTCATTCACAACAGATTGCTATTTATCGGTCTCCAAAATGGTTTTTCTGTTAGTATTCAGAGGTTACATAGACTTGTATTGACACCATTTTCTATCTAGATGGTTGGAGGATGTATGAAAAAGTATTGAGGTGTGTTTTGGGATGTTTTTCGCATTTATTTCTTAGGTTTGATTGATCTATAGCTAGTTTAATAGGTTATTGGCTAGTTACAGCCTATTTGAAGTCTTTTTCAAATCAATACTTAAAGAATCTACAAGGTTTACCTCCTTCACGTCCAGAAGACCATAAAATAAATTTGATTCCTGGTACCCAACCACCTTGTAAAGCACCATATAGGCATAACCAGATAGAGCAAAAAGAATTTCAGAGTCAAGTTGAGGAATTACTAAATAGAGGATTGATTAGACCTAGTAGTTCTCCATTTGGTGCATCTGTTCTGTTAGTAAAGAAAAAGAATAATGCCTATTGTATGTGCATTGACTATCTAGCTTTAAATAAGATCACAGTAAAGAATAGGTATCCAATTCCTAGAGTCGATGACCTTATGGATAAACTACAAGGTTCTACTATATTTAGTAAAATAGACCTTAAGTCTGGTTATCATCAGGTGAGACTAGATAAGCCTGACATATTCAAGAGTGCATTTAGGACACAGTTTGGTCATTATGAATTTTTAGGGATGCCTTTCGGAATGACTAATGCATCTGCTATATTTAGTAGAATGATGAACCATATATTTTTGAAATATCAGTATTGTGTTATTGTCTTCTTTGATGATATTTTGGTGTTTGGTCAAAATGAAAAAGAACATTATGAGCATTTGTCATTGGTTTTCCAGTTATTAAAAGATAATCAATTGTATGCAAATCCAGAAAAGAGTGAATTCTTTAAAACAGAAATTGAGTATTTAGGTCATATTTTATCATCTGATGGAATTAAAGTTGACCCTAAGAAAATAGATGCAATATTGAATTGGCATGTACCTAAAAATGTGCATGAGTTACGATCATTCCTTGGTCTTGCTAGTTTCTATAGGAAGTTTGTGCGTCATTACTTGCTTTATCATTGACTAAACTTCTGAAGAAAGGGATTGTCTATCATTGGTTTGATAATCAACAGAAATCCTTTGACTTATTGAAACATGCAATAACCCATGCCCCTGTCTTACAGTTGCTTGATTTTAATAGACCATTCTTTCTAGTAGTAATTGATGCTAGTGGATCATGAAGAGGAGCCCTACTTATGCAAGACAATCATCCCATAGCCTATTCTAGTTGTAAGCTGAAACCCTCTGAACTAAAATATTCCACATATGACAAAGAATTATTAGTTGTTGTACAAGCATTAAGACAGTGGAAACACTACTTAATGGGTTCGAAATTTATGATTAAGACCGATCAGCAAAGTATTAGACATTTACTTAGCCAACCCCAAATATCTGACAGACATATCAAATGGGCATCCTTTATTCAGAGTTTTCATTCTATCATTCAATATCAACCCGGTAAAGAAAATGTAGTGGCTGATGCATTAAGTAGAAGACCTGCCATTCATAATATTTCTGTATTCTTTGATTGCTATGAAAGATACTTATCATCAGGATATTACTTTTCATGCTGATTGGAATAAATTAGTTCAAAATAACTTGATTCCTATTGATTCACTGTCATATAATGATGGATTTATGTTTTATAAAAAGAGATTATGTGTTACAGTTCCATTCAGATCTTTTGTTTTGAATGAAATTCATTGTCCTCCATATCAAGGTCATAGAGGTATCATAACTACTTTACGTACATTAACTGAAGATTTTTATTGGCCGCATATGGACACTGATGTATCTAACTTTGTTTCTGAATGTTTGATTTGTCAAAGAGTTAAGAGACATTATGGTAAACAGTATGGATTACTTATGCCTTTGTCTATTCCATCAAGACCATGGGAACAAATTTCTATGGATTTTATTACTGGTTTACCTAATACTAAATCTAATCATGATATGATTTGAACAGTTGTAGATAGGTTTAGTAAACAAGCATATTTCATTCCATGTAAGAAAACTTTAACAGTATCACAAGCAGCACAATTGTTTTTGAAAACTGTTTTCACTAACCATAGATTACCAAAAGTTATCATTTCTGATCGTGATTCTAGATTTTGTAACAACTTTTGGATTACTTTGTTTGCTAGCCATGGAACAAAAATTGATTTTTCATCTGCATTTCATCCTGAAACTAATGGACAAACAGAAGCCACTAATAGCATTATTCTAGATCTTTTACGTGCTTATACTATTTCTAAACCACAGACATGGGATACACATTTGCATTTATTACAATTTGCATATAACAATACACCACACATATCTACAAAGAAAGCACCGTTTGAAGTGATTTATGGTTATAGATTATCTACACATGTTGCATCTTTGTCAAATAGAATTCAGAGTGCTGATGATATTGCTAGTATGCATAATACTATTTTTTATGAGGTTAAAGTCATGATTGCCAAAGCCCAGCAATCATATACCAAGCAAGCCAATAAGAAACGACAAGCAATGAATTTCAAAGTTGATGACTATGTTTGGTTGAGAATAGAAAAACGTAGACTACAAAGTGTAGATAGACACCCAATTGTGACATTAGCCCCTAGATTCTATGGACCATTTAGGATCATTCATAAAATTAATGATAATGCATTCAAGTTAGAATTACCACCTCACTGGAAAATTCACAACACATTTCATATTAGTTTATTACAACCATTTAGAGGCCAATTACCTATACACCCTCTTTATGAAAACCCACCTTTGTTAGAGGAAGAGACTGAAATACTTGAACCTGAAGCTATCATAGATACTGATTTTATGACCACTAGAACTGGCCGAAGATATTCTAGATATCTAGTTAAATTTAAGAACCATCCTGTAGAAGAAGCACAATGGATGCACGCTAGAGACTTAAATGCTTTTCCCACTCTGTTAGCTCCACATTGAGCTAATAGCAATTGAGGTCAATTGCTATCCCACCCCGGGGGTATGATGCCAGGAGGCATATTTCACGGTGGATTCCATGCCACGATGGATTCTGTGAGGTTTTACAGTGGATTCCGTAAACTTTGATGACCGGGGCTCATACACAAAGTGGATTCTTTGTGCGAGAAGTTGATGGGGACGCCTGTCTTTTTCGGGCATTTCATTAATTTAGTGTGTACATGGGTGATTCCATAGCAGGTGATTCCGCAAAATGCATATTAAATTAATAAACGTTTATGAGTTTAGAGTGCGCACTCGTAATAAATTAATGTTAGGATTAATTTCTAACCAGTTGATTTATTTATGTAGCTGAAGACTGCTAGGTATTCACTTTTTTCGGTTTAATTGTATTATTTTACTAACGATTGTGAATGCTTCAATTGATGTATAGAGATAGCAGCAGTGGCGGAGGAAAGCATTGGAGGATAGCGAGTATTCGATTTATCATTTATATTTTGATGGGTGCATACCTTAAGCATGGCGCCTATATTTTGTCATGCCTATTTATTGAGGCATTGGATATTTATTATTATTTTGTATGTGCATAGGCGCACGATTATGTTATTTCTACTTGGACATTGTATTGGGCATGCCAGACTCTTTGGGCACCGTCCGTTAGCTTTATTCCTATTTTGTGCTAAAGCAAACTCAAAAGCTAAAAGCTTGCTATTTTGTAATTTGCGCTATTATTTGAGCTTGAAAATGATTAATACATAAAATACATGCTTTGTGGAGCGCTCACACAAGGCATAGGGGGAGATTGCACCCAATTGGTCTCTTATTCATGTCGTTCATGCTTTTTACATTGAATTTTGTGCAAAAATTAGAGTTCTATTGTTCTTGAGGACCTTTCGGCATTCACTACGCGAGCGTACAGCATCCAATCTGCGCATCATACCATCCTTTATTTATTCTTGGTACTCTGCCTAAGTCATGGGACACTTTTCGTATGGCTCTATGTGTTAAAGGATGGACTAAAATTGTAGGATGTTAAGAGTGCCCTCTTGATAGAAGAGGCCAACAAAAAGAATGTGGATGTTTCCCATATATCACATGCATTGATTGTAAGAGGCCAGAAAGATGGAAATGGCTATGGTAAAGACTCTCAAAGATATCATGTAGCTATGTTTTGGTTTAGGCAGCATACTCACTCTTCATGATGTACGTCATGTATTGACTCTCAAGAAGACCCTTGTTTCTGTTTGGCCCCTTGGATGATGCAGGTTATGTTGTCTCTTTTGGTAATTCCTTCATGAAAGATTACCCATGGGAATCTTCTTATTGCATGTGGTACTAAGTCTAGTACCCCCTATCCCTTACTTGTATTTGGGTTAGTTGACCATGTTTTGGTTGTGGTTGCAATTTCACATGTATCTCTTTGGCATTACCTTGGGCAGATATCTTTGAAGGGAATGTTAATTCTCACCAATTTGTAGTATCTTCCATCCCTAGACTATAAGTGTTTTAATTCTTGGGATCATTATTTATATGACAAGCAAACACATAGTATCCATAAGAAGAATGATATGAAGCACATGGGTGAGCCTTTAGCTCTTGTTCATTTGGATGTATGTAGTCACATGCCTTGTCACTCAAGCTAGGTGGTGCAAAGTACTTTGCCCCCTTCATTGATGATCACTCACATAAGGTCTGGGCTTACCCTATTAAGTAGAAATTGGATGTTTTATCTACTTTCATTGTTGGCTTGATCCATCTAAGAACTAGTTTGGGTATAGGCTGAAATGTCTATGATCTGATAATGTTGGTGAGTATGTCTCAAAAGCTTTTAAGTAGTTTTGCAATGGGCGGGGTCAGCACTTGATCCCTCCTTACAACCCTCCCTATAATGGTATTGACAAATGCATGAACATGCCAATTCAGGAGAGAGTCTATAGTATGCTTGGCCAGACAGGCTTAACACAGCACTTTTGGATTGAGTCAGTTACTATTCATGTGCACGTGATTAATAGGTCCGCTTGCAATACTCTAGATTGCCAGGTTATCGAGGAGGTATGGACTGGAAAATTTCCATCATATTCTCATTTATGTGTCTTTGGTTGTGAGGCATTTTGCCATGTTCCCAAGGACAAGCATAATAAGCTAGATCCTACGTTCATGAAATGCATATTTCTTGGTTATGGGGATACAAGTGAGATGGGCTATTTCCTATTAAATCCACAGGCTCACAAAGTTATATGCATCCATGACATTTTCCATGAGGAAAAGATGCATAAGCAGCTTGAGCAAGTAATTGAGGCATGTAGGGTGATTTGAGGATCCTCCAACTCCATATAGCCAACTAGATAGCATGTAGTAGTTGATGCTCCAATGGACCAAGATCTCCATGTTGTGTAGGATCAGCCCTATATTGAGACCCTCTGCTAGAGCCAAACATCAACGTGATTGCTTTACGACATCCTTGGATTATATTATGGTGACAGAGATGTAGGTGAGCCTCTCTCTTATGATGAGGCTATGCACATAGATAATAGTCACTCATGGGACACGACTATTGTTGAGATATTTGCAATCACACCTATTGTAGCCTCTTTGTATGAGGCAGTTCTGGGCTTAGGACATGCAGATAGACTAAATCCCATATGCACAGAGAGGAAAACTGTAGCCATCCAACAACTATAAAGCATTGTACTTGACTACCACTTTTCATATAGAATGAATACAATGTCATGATGCTTTGTACTTTCAATTAAGTGTCTTGTCTTTGTCAATCCCACACAAGATTGTGTTTATGAGTCCAAGCTTCTATCTTGGAACCTAATTCACTTGTGCAACAATTGTGGTCTTCAGTCAATGTCATCATGAGTTTAGTCTATGCTTACAAGCTGCCATAGCCATGCTCTAGATTTGCGTATTTTAACATGGTATCATAGCTCAGCTCAGCATGGCCCAACTCTCCTTTCTCTCCTCTCAGCTCCTTTCCATCTTTGCTCAGCTTAGTTTGAGTACTAGGCCCTATCTCCAACTTCATTTGCATTCCTACCTTCAATGAAGCTTCCATGGTAGCCATAGCCAGCAACAACCTGTCAGCTTAAAGCTTTCGTATCTCTCTCCACATGCCAAATCTCTCTGAACTTCCTTCTCAAGAAGTTTTTTCTCTACTTCCAGAGCTCCTCCTTGGCACCTCAATCATAGATATTGGGCAATTATAGCTTCAACATTGCCTCTTTTCATAGTCGTTGCCATAACTGTGTCTATGGATAGCACCTACCTACCTCTATTGGAGCAGCCATATCTCATGAACCAGGCCATATCTCTTCAAGATTTGTTCTCGAGAGTTGTTCTTAAGGTCAAGGTGCAACTTCTTGGTAAAAAAATTAAGGAGATTGATGCAAACCATGCCCAGCATTTGCATTTTCCCAAATTTGGGCGCAGTTTTGATAGCGACCACTTTGAGGGCTTAGATCTCTCAGCTCGAGCAAAACTAGTACAAACCCTCTTAGGGGGAGTTAGACCATTAGTGAGGGTCTTCCATCTCAAATGGTTTGAGAAGATTCGACCTATGGAGCTCGTGGGAGCTCATTTACCAATCCCTAGTCCCTGTTTTGACAGGACAGCCATAGCTACTTACCTTCAAGCTCATTTTTCCTTCATTTTCTCTCTCCTGCCACTTAAACCAAGCCAAGGCCACTCTAGTCTAAAGTTTTCAGCAAGTATTCAACCATCAAATCAGCAAGAAGGGGAAGCTATGAAGAGTTTTTGAAGATCATCAAGTCAAACTCAAGCAACAAACATCAAATTTCAAACTAGTATCTTTTGATCACTGCCATTGCTTGTGTCTTTCGACACAAACAAAGATCAAATCATTGATGGTTATTCTCAATCATTTGAAGCTAATTTCCATCATGGAAATGACCAAAATCAAGTCTTTAATGAAGATGCTTCTCATGAAGAGTAATATTACTCTTGTTGCTCAATTCAACTACATGGAAGACTTGTTTATTCCGCTTGCAGGGATTGATGGATTTACTTGTTTTGAAGAGCAATCGATTACCTTTGCTTGAGGGGGACATGGACATAAAGACTCATACAAATGATGCAAGCAAAGTCAATGAAGAATTAGATCAAGAGGACCAAAAGATCAAAGAGAAAAAGAATAAGAAGAAGAAGCATAAAAATCATGAAGACTTTGAAGTGGAAACAAAGTGAAGTACAAGTCCATGAAGCTAG
Source organism: Lygodium microphyllum (assembly GCF_053477565.2). NCBI lineage: Eukaryota > Viridiplantae > Streptophyta > Polypodiopsida > Schizaeales > Lygodiaceae > Lygodium > Lygodium microphyllum. Next base: position 95,655,082 of record NC_141141.1, read on the forward strand.
ACAAGAAAAACTGCAATGAATTGAAGATCTATGTCAAAAGAAATGCTAAAAACCGCAAGGGCCTCATGGTCCTTGATCCTATTTTTTACTGACTTTTTTTTGCCTTGTAATATCTAGCCCAAATGTCTTTATCATAAGCTTGTAAAACTCCTCATGTAGCCTTGTACTACAACCTCTGTAAGGCCCCTACTACAGCCTCTGGATGTCCATCATGTTTGCGGTACCCACACTTAGCCTTTTCTACAACAGCCTCTGGTGTTTTGCCATGTTTATGGTGTGCCCACACTTTGCAGGTGTTACTTTCACTAAAGTATCTGCACACTTTGTACTTTTTGGTTGTGATTGAGGAGGGGTGTTGAGATATTTGCAATCACACCTATTGTAGCCTCTTTGTATGAGGCAGTTCTGGGTTTAGGACATGCAAGCAAACTGAATCCCATATGCACAAAGAGGAAAACTATAGCCATCCAACAACTATAAAGCATTGTACTTGACTACCACTTTTCATATAGAATGAATACAATGTCATGATGCTTTGTACTTTCAATTAAGTGTCTTGTCTTTGTCAGTCCTACACAAGATTTTGTTTATGAGTCCAAGCTTCCATCTTGGAACCTAATTCACTTGTGTAACAGTTGTAGTCTTCAATCAATGTCATCATGAGTTTAGTCTATGCTTACAAGCCGCCATAGACATGCTCTAGATCTGCGTATTTTAACAACTATGCAATCAGAGTTTGACTCCTTACAAACAAACCATACATGCGATTTGGTTCATTTGCCTAGTGGCAAGAAGGCATTGCCATACAAGTGGGTATACAAGTTGAAAAGTATCCATGGATGCCCCAAACTAGCTTATAAGTCCAAATTGGTAGCTAAGGGTTTTAAGCACGAATATTGACTTTGATGAAGTATTTTCTCTTGTGGTCAAAATGATGACCCTACTATTGATACTAGTATTGGTTGCTCAACTAGATCTAGACCTTTATTAGATGGATGTAAAGATAGCTTTTCTACATGGGGACTTGCATGATGAGATTTATATGTAGTAGCCGAAGGGCTTTGAGAAAAAAAGGCAAGGAACACCTAGTGTGAAAGTTGAGAAAGAGCCTATATGGCCTTAATTAGGCACCTAGAGAATGGTAGCATAAGTTTGATGATTTTTATGCATTCCTAAGGATATAGTTATAGTGCTATGGATCCGCGTTTATACAGAAGAAGATTGTGATGGCAACCTTACAATTTTAGTACTCTATGTGGATGATATGCTTATTTCTAGGAGAGCTCATGATAAGATAAGTGCCTTGAAAACTAAACCCAAGAAAAGCTTTGAGATAAAAGACATGGGATAGGCCTTGCATATTCTTAGGATGCGCATCACATATGAGTGCCCTGAGGGGCTCCTTTATTTATCACATAGGAGTATATCTAGAAAGTCCTTGAGCAGTTTCATATGCAGGATTGTATGTCTATTAGCTGTCATCTTCCTTCTCATGTGAATGTTAGTCAAGTCAATTTTCTGTAGTCTAGTGAGTAGAAGGTTGAGATAGCCAAGATCCCTCATGCATCCGTAGTGGGCAATTTGATATATGCCATGGTAGCCACTTGTCTTGACATCGCCTTTGCAGTGCAAATTGTAGCTTACTATATGGCTACACCTGGCAGATGGCATTGGGATGTTGTGAAGGGTATCATGAGGTACTTGAAGGACACCATAGCTCTATGCATATGTTATGGTAGCCAAGATACAAGAGTCGTGGGGTACATTAACTCTGATTATGCAAGGCATGCAAGATAGTATGAAGTCCACCTCTAGATATGTCTTCACCTTTGCTGGAGGTACTATTTCTTAGATGTCCAAGGTGCAAAAATACATGGCTCTCTCTACTATCGAGGCCGAGCTTACAACAAGACTCTCTGGTCACGCTATTTGGTGGCAGTCCTTGGTATGACCAATGTGGTCCCTACACTACATTTGTGTTCAATGATACTATCCAGTTAGTTAAGAATCCAGTCTTATATGCGAAGACAAAGCACATTGAGGTGCATTATCACTTTATCCAAGAGATTATTGAGGACAAGTCCATTGAGCTTGTCAAGATCTCAACTAACCAAAATCATATAGATCTTCTCACCAAAAGTCTCTCATTGGAGCATTTTTCCTTCCTTAGGAAGTTGATGGCGGGTGTTGGATGAGATGACATCTTTCCTCATCATGTTGTACTTATATACATTTGTACTTTGTCGCTTTTTTCTTGTTCTTTACTCGCTAGGGACACATTTTCCTTTAAGTGGAAGGTTGTTGGGGGTAAAGGCACCTATGCCTAGCCACCCATGTATCAGTTACATTGATAGTATACGCACACATATACATTGCAGGTGTGGGGCACCCATCACCGTCACTTCATTATTTATTCTTTTAGTGACATTTGAATAAGGGAAGACTAGTCATACATTGTGACTATTCGAGTTCCCACATCTTGTGTGTCTCTCTCTCTTACTCTTGCTCCTTCCACCATAGCTCTTACTTCCGCTCGCATTCATCCACTCCAATCTCACTCCCTTCAGTGTCTAGTGGATTAGACTCAAGGAATTCTTCATTAATATTAGGTAAATACTCTAGATTATCATTATAAACATCCATTTCTAAGAAATTAACTTTATTGTGAGGCTTTCTCCAATGCTTATTAGAGGTATAATAATCAAGTATATCCTAGTTAATTGCAACTATAACAAGTAACAGTAAAATCTCGAGCAAAAGAATTGGGTGATGATGTCGATCTATTCTTAACATCATTTGATTGAGGTAGATTGAAAGATTTTACAAGATTATTACCCCTTCCAAAAATTACCATTGTTTTTCCAATGCCTTCTATCAAATCTTTTACCATGATTAAATATGGGATTTAAGAAATGTTTGAAAGGATTCGATGTATCAAAAAGTCTTGAAGAATTACCCTACAATTTTTGTTGTCATTGTTGTTGTCATCATCATCATCATCATCGACATCATTTTTGTTGTGATCTTCATCCTTGCTATTCTTTCATCCAATGTTATGCACTATAGAAATAATCTCATCCAAAGTTATGATCTTGAATAGTTGCTTTTGATTATAGAGAAAGATTGATACTATGAAGGGAGGTGAGCCCTAAAGTGGAACCATGAGCAGGAGCAAGAGCAAGAGAGAGAGAGACTCCAAATGTAAGAACTCCAACAGTCACAATGTGTAACCAGTCTTCCCTTTATTCAAATGTCACTGAAAGAATAAATAATGAAGTGACATTGATGGGCACTCATTGCCTACAATGTGTAGGCATGGATACTGTTAGTGTAGTAATACATGGGTGGCTAGGTAGAGGCGCGTTTAGCCCCAGAAACCTGCCACTTAAAGGTGAATCTAGCTCTATGAGAGGAGGAAAAAAATAAAGTACAAGTGTACATAGGTACAACAGGATGAGGAAAGTTGTCATCTCATCCTACCCCCATCATCTTCCTAAGGAAGGAAAAATGCTTCACTGAGAGACTTTTTGTGACCAAGTCTGCACGATTTTGGTGATCAATAGTCCTATCCTCAATGACCTCACGATTGAAGTGATCCCTCACCTCAATATGTTTCATATTTGTATGGAAGGTTGGATTCTTGCTAACTAGATAGCACTTAGAGAATTCGAATGCAATGTAGGGATAGCATTTGTAATACCAAGGTCAGCTACCAAATAGCCTAACCAGATGGCCTCCTTGCAATCCTCAATGGCTACAACACACTCGGCCTCTGTAGTGGAGAGGGCTATGCTTTTTTGCACCCTGGGTATCCATGAAACATCACCTTCAGCAAAAGTGAACACATAGCTAGAAGTGGACTTCCTACTGTCTGCATCTCCTCTGCATAGTCAGAATCAATGTACCCCATGACTCCTGTATCTTGGCTGCCGTTAGAAAATGCACATATCAGCAATGCCCTTCTGGCACCTCATGATACCTTTCACAGCATCCCAATGCATCTTGCCAGGTGTAGCCATGTAACGTGCCACAACACCAACTACAAAAGCAATATCTGTACGGGCAGCTATCATGGAATATATAAGATTGCCCACTGCAGATGCATAGGGAATCTTGGACATCTCGACCTTTTGCTCATGTGTTTGTGGACAATCGGCCTAAGATACCTTCACATGAGAAGGCAATGGACAGCCAATAGGCTTCACATCCTGCATACATAAGCATTCAAGGACTTTATGGATATACTCCTTTGATAGATAAAGTAGTTCCTTGAGACCTGTCATGCGTAATGGGTATACCAAGTATATCAGAGGGGCATGTCCTAGATGTTTCAACTCAAAGCTCTTTTTTAGATGAGACTTAAGAGCATCTAGCTCATCCTAAGATTTCCATGCCAAAATCAAGTCATCCACATGGTCATCCACATAGAGTACCAAAATCAATAATGAATCATCACGGCCTTTCTTCACATACAAGCATGGATCCATAGCACTATGATTGTAGCCATGTGATTGCATAAAAGCATTGAACTTGCGGTACCATTCCCTAGGTGCTTGTTTTAGACCATAAAGACTCTTCCTCAGTCTACACACTAGGTGCTCTTTACCACGCTCTAAAAAACCCTTAGGTTGCTCCATGTATATCTCATCGTGCAAGTCCTCGTGTAAGAAAGCCGTCTTGATATCCAATTGGATAAAGATCCAAGTCAATCTTGGCAACCACAACCAGGATTAAGTGTAGGGTAGTCATCTTGACCACATGAGAAAATACTTCATCAAAGTCAACACCATGTTCTTACTTAAAACCCTTAGCAACCAATCAAACCTTGTATGCCAGCTTGGGTGGCCAGGGGTACTTTTCAACTTGTACACCCACTTGCAAGGCAAAGCCTTCTTGCCACTAGGCAAGGAAACCAAGTCCCACAAATGATTCTTATGCAATGAGTCAATCTTAGACTGCATAGCCCTCTCCCAGGAGTGACAGTCACCCTGCGCATAGTCTCATCATAGATGAGTCTCTCCTGCATCTGTAACCAAGACATAATCCATGGAGGGAATCTAATGGTCAAGAGGTCGTCCATCTCTAGAAGAACGCCTCAAGGAAAGCTATGTTGCATGTCCAACATCATGTCTAACATCTTGGCCATGAGCATTAGCTATTGTTGGTGCCAACCTGTCTAGCTGACTGTGCAGGAGCAGGAGGCTCCTCTAAAATATAACCCTGCGTATCTCAACCACTTTCTTAGACTGCCTATGCATGTTATCTTCATGGAAAACTACATGGATAGGGATGACTTTTCACACCTACGGATCCCAAAGATGGTAACCCATCTCACCTACATCTCCTAAGGAAAATGCATTTTTTCACTTTTCGGATCCAACTTATTGCGTTTGTCCTTGGGCACATGGCAAAAGGCCTCACATCCAAATACATGCAAATGAGCATATAAGGGAGGCTTTATTGTCCATACCTCTATTGCAAGGTGACCTAATAATGTGATGCATGGTAGTAGAGACTGCCTCAACCCAAAATGTTGTGGTAAGCCTGATTGGCTACGCATACTACTTGTGGACCCTCTCTTTGATATTCCTATTCATGTGCTTAGACATACCATTCTTGGGAAGGGTGTAAGGGGCAATCAATTGACACTTAATACCCCGCTTGTCACAAATTTTCTCAAAGGCACATGAGGCGTACTCACCCCCATTATTTGTCATTAGGCATTTTAGCCTATGCCCAGAAGACTAATTCTTTGCAAGAGCAAGCCAACGCTAGAAGACAGCTAAGACATCAAATTTTTACTTTATGGGATAAGCCCAAAGCTTGCACAAATAATCGTCAATAAATGTGACAAAGTACTTCACACCCCCTAATGAAGACTGACATGGCATGGGTCCACATACATCTAAATGCACAAGAGCTAAAGGCTCACCCATGCTACGTAGAATACCAGACTTTTTATGTGAATTCCTACTCTGCTTACCATATAAATAGTGATCACACGAATCAAAATGCGAGTAGTCAAAAAAGACAGAAGATACTACAAAAAGCACTAAGCATTTTCAGTCCCTTAAGCGACATATGCCCAAGACCATCATGCCAAAGAGATACATGTGGGATAGAACCCACTGACAAAAAATGGTCAATAGTACCAGATACAACCAAGGGGTAGAGGAGGCTACCAGACTTGGCACCTTTTGCAAGAACAAGCCTGTCACAAGTTATCTTCCATGTAGAATCACCAAAGCATGTATAATAACCTGTATCATCAAGCTACCCATCAGACATAAGGCTTTTAGTCAGTGCGGCCACATGATGTACATTATGCATAACAAAAGTGCTACTAGAGGGAAACTATAGAGTGACATTATCAATGCCAACGATAGCAAGAGACTAATCATCACCTAAGTGCATAGAACCAAATACACTACGATAGGTAGGAAAACACTCACGATAGGTGGTCACATGAAAAGATGCACCTAAATCCAAGAGTCAACATTGCGCATGCATAGATTGAGCCTCGGTTAGCTGAGAGGCATCACATGAAGAGACTGCTAATATGTAGTCACTATCGTACTCCTTAGGATGGATGACATTTATCTCTTCAATCTTTGCGATGGACTTTGCACGTATAATACTATGATCATTGGATTTTTCCTGCACTTTCTCTTTCTCATTTTCTTTACACTTGTCATCGCACATCTTATGGCACTGCAGCCGTATATGTCCTACTTTCCCACAATAATGGCATGTAAGATCATACTTACATCCACAGGACTTGTTGCGTCCATGTGACTTAGACTAGGACTTCTGAGAGTCCTTCCCATGATGATCATTATCTGTCTTTCCACTTCTTCCACCTCTAACAGATAAAGCATATGTGAACTACGAGAAGCATCATTGTTTTTTCCTGTCTTCAGTCACAAAAGAGCACTCTCTACATCTTTCAATTTTAGCCCATCAAGTTTGTTGGTATAGATCGCAGTGTGAAATACATCCCAAGACTCGGGTAAAGTGCCAAGCACAAACAAAGGATGCAGATTATCTTGAAATTCAATATCCTATTGAAGAAGATTCTTCATGATAGAATGAAACTAGCTAAAGTGAGTAGATAATGGGGTCCCCTCCTTCATGCGGACATCCATCAATCGCTTAAGCCAATACATCTACAAACCAGGGCTCTGCTATTGGCATAAAGTTCATGAATCTTTTCCCATAGATTCCATACACTCTGATCTTCATCTTCAACAACATTATTGTGGACCTCTTTAGAGAATGATAAAATGATAGTGGACTTGCATAGTACATCTAAATCAGCCCATTCATCGTCATCCATGTTCTCGAGTTTAATACCCTTGTTTCTTAGTGGCTTAACCTGCAATTTCTGCTCCAAAACTTGCCATATTTGAGACTTCCAGTAGCCATAGTTGGTGTCATCCAACTTGGCAATGTTAAACAAAGTCATATCTTTGATGTGACCAGTCATAATGAGTCAAATAGATGTAGACTATGCAGAAAACAAGTTGTTGTAACTAGCAATAAACATGCCAAAACAAGTTGAAAATAAGAGAAACTACTAAAATGACCTACTATCCACCAAATATGACCAAAAGGGTGTCAAACACTTATGATTTCCCTAAATAAATCCTCACAATCTACAATTTACAACTTGCTATAATAAATCACAATAGTAGGTAAAAGAATCCAAAAGCGGAGCTATCACTAATACATGACCAACTGCAACTGCCATGAAGCAAATAAATCTAACATTGAGTAAAAAAGAGCAATGGGCACCAAGAACTGTCAACCAAGCAAGGTGTCAAACAAGATACATCTCGTAGACATAAAAGCCATGCATGTAACAAGTCTCGGGGTAACAAAAGAAACCAAGCACATGCACAATTGATAGAGAAGTGTAAATAAAGCTCAATACGGAGCCATTCAAGATGCATACATAACTAACAACACCATGACAAAGATAGGTGCATGCCAAGAGTAGGGTCAAATCAACCCACTAAGCAATGAACTGTATACATGAAGCACAAAGAGAACAGATACATATCAATGTTCCACAATCTCAAGCTCAATTGCAAAGTCAAAGCTCTATATACATCCAAATAGGCCAAAATCTCCCATTGGAAGGAAATTCAAATCTAGACAGAGCAAGCACTGCTCAAATACATCAAGTACGTATCATCACATATTTGTCATCCAAGTAGAAAACATCCAGAGCATAAATCCCAAAGTAGCTCAAGCCCATAAAGCATAAAGCACTGAAGCTTCCAAAGTCGAGTAGTTGGCAGCCAAATAGAGTGTCCAAGATCTCCAAAATGCTCAAATGCAATCATAGATGAAGCCCCAAATGTCAATCGGGGCAGACTTAGACATTCCAAGTAGCATCCATTTCTAACATAATCATCAAAGCATGAAGCCTAGATGTCAAGCATAGACAATAGGCATAACCTGTCACAAAGAATGCCAACAATAGTCCAATGCCAGCTAGAGTAGACCAAAACAGTGCTTAATCACTGCTCAAAAGCATTCTGAAACCAAAATAAAGCAGTTTCCAACCTCGATATACATCCATATGGTCAAATGAATCACCCAAGAAACACCAATAAGAAATAGGTAGAGCATACACTAACCAAATAGGCTTCAGCCCTAGTTATTACAACAATAAATTCACTATCAAAATTGAGTAACTCTATCCTAAAGTCAACCTCAAAGTTACCTCAAATCCTAGGCATATGATATACCAGTGTACTAGCATCAATGGTACACATCAGTAGTGCATATAGAAAAACCAAATCATAGCTAAGATCAATAGGCATATAAAATCCCTATTAACAGAGGTTCAGCCACACTATTGTATACACCAATGAATACATTTTCAAACCAAGCTATTTCAATACCAAAATCAACTCCAAATCCAACCCATAACACAAGCATAGCATTCCCGTACATGTAGACATCACCCTAGCATAACCGAGTATCATAAGACCAACAAAGCTAACCATAGAAGCATCAAACAGGGTGCTTACCTATATTTCTAGCTAGCAAACCTCAACCAAATTAGAGTAAATAAAGTGGTTAAATCACTCCAAAATCAACTCCAAGCTATGGCATAGCATCCCCGAATATATAAGCATCAACAGGACATAACCGAGCATCATCCAACCAATGGGAATGAGTGTAGACACCAAAGATGAGTGCTACCCTATTTTATGACAGTCTATGGACTATTATAACAGAGTCCAAAACTGAAGCTTAATGATCAAATCAAATGCAAGAGTGGAAGGATTAATGCTAAGCATCAAAACCAAGTGTATAAGTGCTTGTATAGTTTACCAATGAAGAAGATATGCTATAGGAGATTAAAAGCGTGAGCTCTTGCTAAAAAAGAGTGTGATTCATGCAATGTGATGCTGCACCAACAAGGTGGGGGCTATGGAGGGCTACTCCAACTTGCTCGAGAAGGCTTAAAGAGTGCCCAAGAATAGTGCAACCGATAGGAAGCTCGAACAGAGTGGCTAAGGCTACCAACAAAGATATGACTACTATAGGTAATCAAATGGAAGGTGAGAGTGTCCCGGATCTTGCAAAGAAGAAGGCTTGGATATCAGTTGAAGGGAGGTGAGCCCTGAAGTGGAAGCATGAGCGAGAGCAAGAGCTATGGTAGAAGGAGCAAGAGCGAGAGAGAGAGAGAGAGAGAGAGAGAGAGAGAGAGAGAGAGAGAGAGAGAGAGAGAGAGAGAGAGAGAGAGAGAGAGAGAGAGAGAGAGATTTCAAATGTGGGAACTTCAACAGTCACAATTTGTGATCGACCTTCCCTTTATTCAAATGTCACTTAAAGAATAAAGAATGAAGTGACAATGATGGACATCTACCGCCTGCAATGTGCAAGCGCGGGTACTATCAATGTAGTAGTACATGGGTGGCTAAGCAGAGGCACCTTTACCCCCAACATACCATACAAGAACTTGTGCTTAAAAGCATTCGCATGTATTTCCTCCATCATGCACAATTGTAATAAAGAACTTCAAAGTCTCTTATGAGTAACATTCCACCATAAAGAATCGGTCAAACAAATGATGTAATGTGTGTTTTATTTTCTCTTACTCAAAATGCTTCTCATCATGGAAGTAATGATCAAATTAGATGATCCAATCAAGAACATGATGACTATCTTCTTCTAGTATGGAATTCAAAAGTATGCTTGCTAATTTAGGCATTATTTCCTTGTGCTTGAGCATGAAGAGTTGCAACAAAATTTAGTTTGAACATCTGCATGTGGTCTTTTGAGTGAGAACCATTGTTCTTGGAGCCAAGTTTGTTCTTTACATTCTTCATCTAGTTGCATAGCTAGAAGATTAGTCGTTGTGCATCATAGTCGAAGAAAATCATAGTTTCTTTGAGTGGAGAGGATATGTAGGATCTCCCATGATTATAGAATAAGAAAGAAATTGGTTGATTGCTATTATTCCTCAAATTAGCCTCATTTTTATGTTTATTCCTTGCTCCAAAAGTAATTTCAAATAAGCAATTATGGTTTGTTGCCTTTTTGAAACCCTTTAAAAATAAATGTCAAGTGAATAATATAGTAAATTACCCGTTGGAAATTCAAGACAACATGCAATTGTTGGAGTAGATTTGGAGCCTCCATAATTGTTGCATGGAAAGAAGTCCCTCAAGAAAAAGGAAAGCAAGATCAAAGTAATTTTAATCTTAATATTTATTATTGTGAAGCTTAAGCATAAAGCTAAAAATAAATTGCACCAAAGTTTGTCACCATGGGTATCGAAAATGTTAGCATTGACCTAATATTTTTCTCACCTCTCTCTATATGACGAAATGTAGAGTAATTAGAGATTGATTGAATGCTTATCCTGGCATTGTGAATATCTCTTTTGTTTGTCTCTAGACAGTCAAAAAACAAATCAAATTATTGTGAGTAGTAAATTTATTCATTTCTATTGATGCTACAATATTAATAACTAAAATATAGTTGATCACAAAAAAAAGGTCAAGGAACACTCCACACAAGCATCCCAGTATGAAAGAAGTGTCAATGAGAACTCTTAACACATGTAAATGCTAGAGCTAGCTAATGTGTATGTGACATAATTAACTATTGGAAGAATCATGTATATACTAGATGTGTGAGTTTCACTCTTAAAAACGACAAACAACTATGTCACAATTGTTGGGAGAATCATCTATATTCACTGAGCGTCACACGTGGGAAGAATAGAGAACTTTGACAACCTTTTTCCTAAGGCAGAACCTTCTAAGGCCCCTTGAGAATCTGTCGTAAGGCATAAAGGAGAATCATTTAACACTATCATCTCTCTAACATTATATATAGTGCCTCTTGGCAAAACCTAGTACCAAGGAGTAGTCCAAAATCCATATTTTTGGTAAGCACCTTGAAAACTACAACGTCCATGAAAATACTTACAGGTTTGTATTGAAACTGAAACATCTCTGAGGCCAATTGTGTCAAGACTAGTAAGAAGAAGCACAAGCCTTTGCATTGTTCTTAGATGACAACTAAAGGATTTGGTTTATGATTCTAAATCTTCCCAAAAAAAAAAAAAAAACCTTGATACATTGAATCCACAATGCATCAAGAGATTCTTGGAAGCTATCTATGTAAACAATCTTATAACCAAGCTCACAAATGCAAGTCAAAAGGATGATGAGGCTACTAAGGACTACTATGTAACAAGTGTTTGTTGTCCTTACTAAAGAATCATAACCAATAAAAGGATGAATTTGAGGGTTTTATCCACAATTAATGGAATAAAAAATGAATAATGCTATGAATCCTTCGTAGATAACTTGATCCCAGGTAGAACAAATTTGACACATGTTTGGAAAGGCCATTAGAGTAGATGATTTGTTGAAAGAGAGAAGCAAAACAAAGATACAAGCCTCAAGCATCATAACATTGCACAATTATAGAGGTAAGAAAAGGGAGAAATTTTTGTCATAAGAAGTGGTAGGCCTTAAATCAAAGTCCATAACGTTGAATGAAAGTATGAAATCTAGGCAATACAAAGCCAATATCTAATGCATTCATTCTGGTAATGATCGATTGGCAAAAGAATGCTCTTATCCTAAGAGAAGGATCTACAATAATTTTGGATAATGTAGGCATGGTATAGTCATTTGACAAGCACTAAGAAGGATTCCATTCTATAACCCCTATGTCAATAGTTCATACCCTATGAACAAAATACATTCATATGGAAGAAGAACACCTCTAGCCTTGCCTATATCAAATGAAAAAATCCTTCCAACACCCAAGGGTGACATCATTCTAACCAGAATCCCAATGTAGTCATCACACACACACATACATATTAAGTGACATTCCTACCCACTACATGGACGAGCCACTAGATGAAGAAGGTTACACGAACCCTTATGTCATATACAATAAAGAGGTCAATGCAACCCCTATGACCTATAGATCCATTCTAGTAATGCTACTTCGAACATAAAGAGATCAAAGTAGAATCCAATCTCAAACAGGAAATTTCCTATTCACATTGTAATATACCATTTTTGTGCCTTGAAAAGATGATCAAACCAAGACAATAGGCCAAAATAAAGATACCACAAATGTGTTGTCCAATGTTTTTTTTGTTTTGAATACCTCTCAAATTTTGATCATGATTTGGCGACAATGTCCTCAACTTGAAAGCTACCTTATCACATGTTGTTATATACTTTAGTATGGATCTCTATGGATACCTATACTTTTACTCTATAGAAACATCCATTTTAGATTATGAAAACTCACATTTTATGCCAAAAGTGTCAATATTAGGTAATCATTATGATTTTGGGATCTTAAAAATGACCCTACTTTTTGGTTGACTTGTCTGGGAACCCGTAATTTTAGCCTAAAATGCAAAATTCATTTGAAGGAAAAACATTATTAGTGTCTCTCATTTGTATGTTAATTGCCCAACCAAAAAATATTCCAGTAATAAGGTAACCATGTCTTCAATATCTTAAAGACTTTTGCATTTGAAACTTTTTATGAGAACTCCAAATCCATTTCAATGAATGTCATAACAGGAGTGCAAGCAAAGAAGTTTGACTTTAGCCTCCTAAGAGCTTCAGTGGTGAATGGATCTTCCATTTGGAAAGAGAATAACGATAAGATAATGAAAAGATGAGCTACCATCAAAATTACTAAAAAGAATATCAATGTATCAACATTAATCCGAGGCAAGCGTATCCCAAAACTATACAAGTTTCTATATGACAACCAAATCCTAAGAAACTAGGATGCATGAAGGTAGGAGGATATCTTAACCCAAAGCATCAATTAAATATAATTTATTAAGTCGAGAATTGGCTCAATGATACATAAGCATAGCTATGATCATGTTGTAATGTTGGATTAAAATGCTGACTCAAAGTGGAAGAAGAGGACTAACCAATGTTGTCCTCTCAAGGACAAAACCTCAATGTCTAGGACAACCAAATGTATAAATCAGAAGAAAGAGATGCGAAAACAATTGCAAATCTAATCTCTACCAAAGGAGAACATAGATTATATGTATAAACTTGCAACCATTGGCCAACCCTTGATGGATGAGGATGCATACATGCAAGCAAGGGAAATGTTGAATATCATAGAAGAGAAATAACTACCAACCAAGTTGAGTTAGAAACCATCCCCTTAATCCTTATATACATGAGAATGGGCTTTGGGCCAAGCAACTCCATACCAAGAATGCCCTATGAAACACCTTGTAACAAGTTTGATTTGGTGACAGTAATAGAATTCCTAAGTCATAGGCTAAAGCATAAACCTACCACCAATCTAAAACCTTTGAACAACCTCTCTGAAGCCCTCATGTGATTGCACTACAATCTAGCATAGCTTTCAATCGAAATCTTGAGTTCATGTCATTTTGTCACAAGGATATTTTGTAGGTAACATTAAGTGCTAATTTTGATAAGCATTTGCTACAACCTTTTTTTCTCATGTGCATTTCATGGGTTTCTAGGGCATCTTATTTGGCATTCATTGGGAATCTTTTTGGGAAGCTAGGTAGCACATTTGTTTACTAGTCACCCCATTTCATATTGCCAACTTGTAGTCTAGGGTGGTATCCTAAGGCCTATTTTTTTTCACACATGTAATCTCAATATAATCACATCATTACATCCTTGAAGAAATGGGGACTAGAGGTACTACTATTGGTCATTGTTGTGCTTGTACCATGGTGGTATTGTATAATACATCTCAATTGTTCTCTTTATGGATTCAACTGCTGCCCGTTCATTTTGAGTTCTTATGTGCATCTTTTTTTCACATGGTATTAAAGTTATCCTATTTATTATTGGCTATTACTATTTTTGTGAGGGTTACTACTACTATCATCAATTGTTTGTCAGCTTCCTCAACATTATTTTGGATCGACCTCCTGATTGTGATAAATGTGTGTTTGTTAAATCTAGTTATTCTCTCTTGTGTTTTGAGCTTTTCTACCTTAAGATAGGATCTCATGTGTTGGTTGTTGTGATGTGTCACTACACTCACTTCAACATTGTCCCACCTTTTGTGTGTTTTTGACACTTTGGGTGTGACTAAATTGTTGAGCCCCCAACCGCCCTGGGTAACTAAACACAATGTCCCACACGTATCTCTCTAGAACCCTTTCTCTATTCTTATCTTCATCTTACTCCTATGGCACTATCCTGTATTGACACTAATGATAAGCTTAGATTTCTTTCCTATTCTAATTGGAGTGCTAAGATCAAGGCATGGTTTGTGTAAAAGTGATTGCAGTTTATCTCTCCAAGCTTGACTCCTCATCCTCAACACCCTTCACAAATTCTATTGGATCAAATCATCCAAGAATTTGAGAATGCAATCCTTGTTTGGAACTCTAATGACAAGAATCTCCTCCCACTTTATGTAGTTGTGTGCATATCATGGGTTTTAGGAAATTTAATTTGGCATTTGTTGGGCATCTTTATTGAAAGCTAGGCAACGCAACTTGTTGTCTAGGGTGGAATCCTAAGGCCTATTTATTTGCACTCCTCCAATCTCAATATCATCTCACATCACTAAATCCTTGAAGCAAGGGGGACTAGAAGTACTACTATTGGTCATTGTTGTACCGGCACCATGGTAGTATTATACAATGCATTCCATTTCCCATTTATTTTTAGTTCTTGTGTGCATCTCTTTATGTCAATGTTTATGATTTTTCTCTTCAAGCTTCCTTTCATTTATGCATTTTCACATGGTATTAAAACTATCCTACATCGTGTTTGGATTCCCAACCCTTCATTTGACACTAGGTGGCATATTACCTAATGAGGCAATCCATATTCTTGGACTATTGCATGGTTGCTACTGCTATCACCTATTATTTATCAACTTCCTCAACATTTCATTTGGGAACAATGGTTTTTTAATTCTAGTTATCCTCACTTGTGCTTTTAGCTAGGGTCTCCTATGTTGGTGGGCATGATATGTCACTACACTCACTTCACCATTGTGCCACTATTTGTGCTTTTTTCATTGTTTGGGTGTGTCTAAATTGTTGAACCCTCCATTATTTCAACTAACTAACCACAATGTCCCATGTATCTCTCTAAAACCCCTTCTCAACTCTTATCTTCATCACACTCCCATGGCACCTTTATATACTAACACAAATGATAAGCTTAAAGCCCTTGGCTAATCTACTTGGGGTGTTATTATGAAGGCATGGTTTATGAAAAGTGATTGTGGTTTATCACTTTGAGATTAGCCCCTCGTCCTCAACACCCTTCACAAACCTACAAATGTGAGAGGCCATATCATGAATACACCTTGTCACTCTTTATGGTCTACTCCACCCATGAAATTCAAGCGCACAAACTCCATATAGCTCCTCTTGTCCGAAAGATGACCATTCAAGACCAACTTTGAAACATGTGAGATGGCCTTCCCAAAGCACACCTACAAGAAACATTGCTTTAGAAGTCCCCCTCTCGAGTTTGATGCTATGTCCAATGCCTTGAGGGCTCATATTTCATTGGATATAGTGATCTTACAATATAAGAAATCCATGTGATTGAAGCATGTGTCTACACTCATGGTACAAGGGAGACTAGCAACTCACTTGTAGGAGCTTTTGCAATTACAAAAAGGGACGACAAGAAGAGGAAGTGGTACTTTTGAGATAGGAAGAGGTCACATAGGAGATTGCAAGAAACTAGCAACTTTCTAGAAAAAAGGCAAGGAAGACTCCCTCTTCATCATGTCCTAATGGTGTCGGTCATCCCTCACAAGTCTCGAATCCAAAGAGAGACTATGAGAGGGTAAGGTGGTGCAGGTTGTTGACCTCATTCATATCTAAGTGTGGTGAATCATGAGCCTTGCTCTTTACATACATCAACAAAGTATATGGTTCAAATCCTAACGCTAGTGTGCCTTTGAGTATATGATGTATGGTTCAACAACCAATTAGCAACTGCCAAGGTATGTGATGCTGAAACTCAAGGGGACTTCTATGGCTAGCATCATTGTACATTGTATTGTACTCATTACCATGATTTGAGAGGGTGCTAGCAGTGCATGTTCCATCAGTTTCAAAGCAATTTATTTAGCTTAACTTGGATATTTTATGAGCAATTGGGAGACATTTTTGTGCTAGTCGAGCCATCTCATATGGTCAACCTAAAGTCTACAGTAGCAACCTAAAGCCTATTTATTTACATGCCATTCTTGCTTTCCTCTTGCATTACTACATCCATGGAGAGACTCCAAGCACTACTACTAGTCATCATTATGCTGATCCCATGGCAACATTGTATTATACATTGTATGCTTTCATTCTAAATCACTGCGTTCCGCTTTTCATCTCAGCCTTATGCTTTCCTTGTGCTTCCATTCATTTGCACATTCCCACTCACTAAATATGCACTTATTAGCCTCATACACGAACTATAGAGGTGTGCTGGAGGCCTCAATAGCCTTTCTTGAGCATCCCAAACCTCTCTAGAAATTGTGGTTCAGCTTGGCATAGAGGAAATGACAATGATATTGGTAGAGAAAATGAAGGTTAGGTTAGTCAAACCATGTCCTTAGCAAACTCTACCCTACCAAAAAGTTTGAATCTAGTGTCAAGGCTGAGGTCTTGCACATCATCTTAAAAAATGCCATTAACCAAACTCTAGGCCTTGCCATTACCGCAATGAGATGCACTAGACTCAAAAAGTGCAAAACAAGCATGGCATTCCATTTCCTTAAAACCATGTTTTGATAAATCAGTATCCAAAAAGAGCTTAAACAAGAGCAACCTGCGGGTGTATCAGCACTCAAATAAACACAAATGGTGTGCATTTACATGTACACATGCAAGCGTGATATAACAGATTCAAGTAGAAAACTGTTGTCATTCAGAAACATGTCCATGGAATTTGGAATCAATTATTCAAGGCACACAAGCAAGCTTGACATGAGAGATTCCTGTGGAGATGTTGTTAAGCAGCATGTCCAAGGAAATTTGAACAAATTATTCAAGTTATTATCCTTTTAAACATTGGATTGTGTCTTAATCACTGGACCCAGATTCAAGATACAAGGATACACTAGAGATTCACAGGTTGAGAACTGCAACAACATGAGGCTTCCACCTCTTAGATTGTGCACAATAGAATAATTCCATATACCAAAAGCATAGTGCTCAACTTTAAGAACAGCCTTTCAAAATATATATAGGCAAACAAAGCTTCTTAGATTTGTTGTATAACATCGTATTTTTAAACACACCTGTACATTTTTTGCACGGAGCTATAAACAAACCTTCAAACAGCTTAAACATTTCATTGGTAGTACATCAGAATGTTCGAGAAAGAATGTCCAATAAAAACACTCTGAAACATTACAGTCCTTCTACATCAAGATGATGTAGTAGCCTTTACAATGCCTCGCACAATAATACATTTGAGGAAAAGATTGCAGTTACAATTCAATATAGGCTTGAAGAAACATTTGGAAAGATGGAAATGCTCATCATTTCATTCAATCCTCACCAACTCATGTCATGTTTAAAACTAAGATCTGAACGTAAGGGCATGGCAATGTTGCACAAGGATATGACAAATTTTCCAAACTGTAATCCTTGCCATACAAAATGTTACTAGAAAGTGATCTGTTTTTTGAATCCATAATAGAATCCCATTACTGTTTAACACCTCAACAGCTATATTACTCCTGAACATGAGAATCTCCAATTGCACAGGAGGCTCAAGTCCGTTAGTCATTGGAGGTTCCACAATCTTGGACTTCATTTCCACAAACTGCATCTGCTATTGCGAAGTCATCACTGTAACTAGAAATATGAATTAAAATTCAGTGAAGAAATGTAAAATTTAGTAAAGGAACTATAAGGTCCAGAAGAGCTCAGAGCAATTCAGTGAGAATGTTTATTCATCAAGAAGAGCAGGAAATCCTTTTGCCTGCAGAGTTTTGAGCATAATCATCCACACCCCTCCAGTAATTGAGGGCGGCAAGCGTATCTTTTGAATATCTAGATTGCAGAAAGCTTCATGAGATTTCGCATATTTAACTTTTGAGTACCCAAGGGGTAAACGGGGTATTGTTCCACCGACAACCAACTCCTGCATCCATGGATGGATCAAAACATCCAGATTCTGAACAGATTGTACAATATGCATATGAAATTTAGTGTGCCTGCTTGAAAGTAGAGCATCCTTATCGTGCAGACTACAGAACATGTTGGTGCAGCGAAGAACTGGTGGTTCTACTTCTTGCATAATCACTGGACAGTCAGCGCGGAAAACCAAGAAACTCATAGCTTCTACACTTCCCTCTGTCACCAGCAGCCAAGCCACACCATTCAATTGCTAACCAATACAATCCAGAACAAATCCATGTCTTGCAGCCACATTTAACGTCCATCCCAAATGTAATGGCTCTGCACACAAAGCTAAACTTGAGCACGGTGGCATTGAATTTTCCCCTATGGAATGGATGAGATCTGCAGTAACTTCCCCTTTATATTTCTTCCCTATGCATGGTACATATACAAGCTATTTGATGCAGCACATGCTATCAAATTGGCTGATGGATGCCAAGCCAAATGTAGAATTTTTGACTTGAAGTCTTGAACTCCCCCACTAATTTCACCCGCCAAATTGTCACTTCCTGTGTGATCAAGGCAAAAGACCTTTAAAGCACTGCTGTAGTATAACTAAAAGACCACTGCAACTTCATTATATCAAATCCACAGAGTCTGTCATTTCACAAACATAAAACCAATTAAAGAAAAAAACCTCGTTTACTGCGTCGTGCAAAACTGGTCAGACTCCTTGCTGGTTTTGTGGGAGTCTGTACAACCCGCCTTCAATATAGAGACCAGAAAAAAATCAATACAATTTGTGATATTTCAATGACACAAAAGATTTTAGAGGCATGATACTTGATGCTTACTTGGTTGGTTGCTTGCTTGCTTCCAATGTGGTAGCCTCGTCACTTCCAGCTACAATTCCAAACACTCGAAACAGATTACTGCAAGATTCCATACATGCAAAGTCAATTAGGCATGTAGGTCAAACCATGTTCCCTCCCCAAAACTGTGCATGAATAATAGGTATTAGTAGCTGTGCCCACTCCCCCACCCACCCAAAAAGAAAAAACAAAACAAAACAAAACCCAATTATTTCGTATGGCTCGGAAGCCATGCTCTTCACTTTCCTTCCTTGTTAATCAGGTAAGGCAAAGGTACACCAAAGACAAAAAGCCAACTCCAAAAACAAACAGAATATCCAACCCCCATGATCAGCAGAGACACAAACATCACATCTACCATGTCAACAAGTCCAATATGGATATAGAAGTAACTCGCTGACCTGTATGACCCTGTTGCTACTCGAAGGCCATCCCCACTCAGACAACACTCGAATTTGTCAAAGATTGAGTCATTTTCATAAAGGTCACACAACTGTAAAGGAACAAAGACAAAAGATGCAAGGGTCAAAATCCGCAGGTAATTTCGAGTAAAATATCAAGCCAAAGGTTTCTGTCACCTTGCCAGCAATACAGGACATCAACCAAACCAAGGAAACAGAATTTATGGCACTTGACCAAATGATTGATCTTAGCAGCATAGACATATTTGATTCAAATTATGCAATCCGTACTAATTACCAAGTGAACTCCATTAAAATAGTTGGGTTTACTCCTTTGAAACAGCTCTCTTTCTTAACATGAAATCCAGGAATATCCATGCCTGGGCATGTCCATTAGACACTTTTCAATCTTTGCTTCTATCTCGACAAGGCAGGGGAGCAACGGCCATGCTAGCAACAGGTAGTTCACAGCTATTTTTCTTACTTCCATATGGAAGAGAGTAAGAAATGAGAAGCTTAGGTTGACACGTCACAGAATAAGTATAAAGGAGCTTGCTTCATTGAATAGCTATGGAAGAGAGATTCCAGGGAGTCCTGCTCTTTTCTAGGTCTCAAGCAAATATCCCACCACACATAAGTAATAAACTGAGAATATGTGAGATGGAAGTGGCACGCCCTGAATATATGAGCTAAGGTGTACACTTAACCCTTTGACCCTTATTTCGTGAGAAGTGGTGCACAAATTGCTCCCACCTAGACATGAACTTTTACACACAATAATGTGTGTTCACACGTGATTTTTTTAATATTAATTTGTTAGTTTTAGAATTTGTTATGAAATTAAAATCCCCCCTCAATGCCAATGTCAAGGACATCACAATCAATGTCAATTGTTTGCAACACCATTGCCAAGCAATGGAGGCTAGGTAGTACATTTTTCGCTTGATGTTGAAGGCAATGACCACAAGCAGTCTTCCGAACTTCGTTGGAGACCTTCATTTGATGTAGGTTGGTGCCAATGTGAACAGCTCCAAATTATGCCAGCAAAATTTGGAGAATTCAAGCTCGAATTGGGAAATCCCCAATTTGTGTATGAATAGGCCCCTAACAATCCAATGTTTTGAAGTTTAGTTAATTAAACTTTAATTTTGGGCTTATCTAGTCAATAATGGGCCGGCAGATAATCTAACAAGCAGCACATGTAGCTAGGTTCCAGGTGGGGATAAACATGTGGGAGTGAACAGGTTGTTAGACATGCTCAATGCCCCACCCTCGTAAGGTACCACCAATGATCCATGGTGCTCTAAGTTGTAAAGCCCCCATTATGAGGAGAAACAATGTCTGGAGATTGGTTGGGTCCTGACTTGTGACTAATTGGCAAAAGGGTAACCTTGACAGTATTCGCAAAGTTATCAACAAAGGAGAAAGAAGGAACAAACTATATGAACTGAGTGCTCTTACAACCACCATTGGTGTGGGCACAAGTAAACTTTGGCATGAAAGATTTGGTCACATTGGATTTGCAGTCTACAGTCCACACCAAGAGGAGTTGGAAGGAGACCACCATCTTTGGATAGGTCAAAGGCCACTCCCCTTCCATAGCACAGCTCTGAGATTAGCATCACTCTACCTTGCACATTGGCAACTCATGCATTGCAGACGTAGTGTTGATGGGGCAAGGCATTTTCATATTTCACCTCACCTCCACAGAGGTTGCACAAAAGCTCATTGATGACTCTCCTATGGTGTCAATGCAAGGGATCATCTACATAGTTCCTTGCTATAGCAATTTCAATTTTCACAATCCCCACCTTTTGATCTCATCATAGGTTCCCTTGACACCCTATCACTCTACTCTTCTCAGGCCTATGTTGTCTAGGAGTGGACTTCAATGCCCCTTCAGCATTGTGTTTCTGGCATCTTTTACAAATGTACCAACAAGCAAGGGTACCAAAGGTACGGACATTAGTTGCAGATGTAAAACGAAAAACTAAAGTTTTGGAGATTGTAGTTGGTAACCCTACGGTTACTCAGCAGACTATTGTCCCAAGGCAGCATAGGCAATGTCTCAAATGCAATGCCTTTGGTCATCAGGCTTCTGAGTGCACATAGTTTGATCATAAGCTTGATCAACAAGGGAGAAATCACCAGACGGAGGCTCACTCTATAGTGGATAATGATGGATTTGCTAGAATCCTACAACAAAATAATAGAGCTAAGTAGCCCATCAGCAGCCCTAATTGAGAATGAGCACCTAGGGAGGAGCTACTCCTCGTAAGCATGGCTTCTCATAGCAAGCAACACCCCCTTGGTGTCAATGTCATCGCCCTCCAGCTCAGCCTTCCCCCTATCCCCCTAAAGTCTCTTGACAGGTTCCACAACACAATATCCTCTCCTCATCATGAAAACAAAACAACCCCTTTCAACTAACGGAAAGCTTTGCACCATCATTAGCAGCTTATAGGTTCCACCATGATGCCCAATCCCATCCAGAAGTGTTTTATCATTGTGGCCGTGTTTGCACATGAGTTGCAAGTCATGGGGAGCTCCTACGTCCTCAAAAGGTGGGCAATCTTTGTATTTGCAAATCTCAAAATGGCAAGGTGCAATTATTAGCTCCTTTGGATGGACCAAACTACTCCATGCAAACCACACACTCCAATGATTGGTATGAGGTGAAGGTGCTGGAGGTAATCGACGACCAAGTGATAGACCATATGTCCCAATTGCTAGGAGATGCAAGGTTCAAGTTGCTCTCACATTGATGTCTTAGATGCATGGCGGACATCAACTCAATATCTAGAGTACAGTTTCCTCATTTTAACATTCTTTTACATACCACACAATAGTAGCCTCCCTTTCAACTTGATTGAATGTTCGTTTATCCATGCAACTCGATATACATGTCGACAACGGCCCAATGGACTTCTTAGCTAATAGAATCATGTTCCATGTTCAAGCAGCTTGCCTTCTAAACCAACCGCCAAACGCCACTGATGGAGCCTATTTTCCCTCGTCTTCAACCACGCTATATGGAAATGTATTTGGTAAACCCTAGAGTCTTCCCATGAGCATATAGCTAGGATCTTGAAACAAGAATAGCCTTCACTTTAGCAAAGCATACACTCTCAAGAAGCTAACTATTTGGCAAGAGATGCAACTAGCCTTCGTTGGGCATATCAACAATTTGTTACTTCAAAAGCAACTCTCCCTTCATTCTAGCACAATCAAGAAGGTGCTCCCAAGTGGCTCATTTATCTCCTAAGACTATTACATCAGTGCGCATGGACACAAGGACGTGAAATTTTATTGATTTGCTTAGCATTTAATTAAAAGTTAAATCAAATATGCTAATGTGACTTACACGTGAGGTGCAAGTTGATTGTTTCATAGTATGGGACCCAGGACCCCAAGATATCAATGGGTGTCAAAGGCAAAAAGTTGTAACAAGTTATGCATTACAAGTTCAAGGTGGTACCCGGTGTCATATTTCAGCCTAGACCAATTTATTGCCCACTAATGTCAATGGTGACATTAGAGACAAGGCACTTATTAATTAATTAATGCCAATCTAAGGATCAATAACCGCTCAAGGATACTTGGAAGACAAATTTGTCTAGCCAATTCAATTATTGGATGTTGTAATTGCTTTTCTAAGCACTAAAATAATTATTAAATTAATTTTTAACATTAATATTCTAAAGATTAATTTAATAAGTTGAATAATGCTGAAAAATCAAATCAAAAGATCAAAAGTCCTTCTAATGCAAATAACAATATACAAGAGGGGACAGCGGTCTTTATAGTGGTCCTAAGCTATAGTTGATAACTTCCATAGTGGTTTCAACAAGGTAGCAGTAGCTTTTCATTCTTGCAATGCAACTCTAAAATTCCTCTCTACAATAGTCTTTCTCATCCCCCAATCATCTCTCAAGTTATCTCAACGTTTTTCAACAATTTAAGCCATCATAGGAAGAGATTTCAATCAATCTTTACTCTAAACACTAATGTATAACAAAAATTAGGGTTTTAACAGTCACCTTGGGAAGCATGCTCAAAATTTAGGGCCTAGGACTTCAATTCCAATAGCTGAAATTAAGAAATTTCAAGGAGATTCAAGAGGCCAACCAGCCAATATTAGATTTGGGGCTAAATTTGTCTTTTAAGGAGCAAGATGAAGGCCTATCCCCAAGCACACTAAGGGACAAATTGGTTTGAAGGCTTGCTGATCAATTTTGACAACAAGAAGCACTTGGATTAGCGAAGGAGATTAGAGGATCTCACATGTACTCCTTTCATTTGCAATATAAGATTAAAAAATACCGCAAGGGACACCAATTTTGGGGCCAACCGGGTGTGCAATGTCCAAATTTAAAGTGACAAAGTGTGGATTTTCAGTTTATGTGAATTTTGTGCTACTTGTAATAGTGCTTAATCAAGTTAGCTACCACTCTATCTGAGGAGAAAGGCTCATTTCATGTTTCCATTGCCACGATACCATCAATTCCATTGACTTCGTGGGCACTCCAAGCACCTAATTGAAGGTCAAAACCTTTGCTCTAGAGCTAAAATTGTATCCAGCTGAGTATTGCAGCAAGAATGTCTTCAAATAATGAGATGGAATTAAGCAAGAATGATGCCTCTTGATCTGAAAATTCACAGAGTGTTGGGGAAAATGCAATGCATGTTGTTGGACAAGGTACGCAGCATGGAGAGCGACAATGTTAGTTTAGACCAAAGTCCAATTTGAATCTCTATAAGCATATAAGTACAACGGTCCCCCCCCTTGGCATAAAGCAACCCAAGAGTCCTAGTACAAGTAACAAAAAACACGCTTCACAACTTGCCAATGTGACATGTATGGCCTGAGCATATATCTACTCAAGGCTAAAACTACAAACTAAATATATGGCCTTGTGTTGCATAAATAAATGAGACATCCAATTGTTGGAGCATATGTATGAATGTCAAACAAATCATTGTCATCATACAAAGACATCTTGAGTCTAGTCTCCATCAGTGTGCTAACTAGCTTGCAATTTTGGAAGCCAAATCTCTGGAGGAGTTTACCAATATATCTGGATTAAGACAATCCAATGCCTCTAGCATAATGGATAAACTAAATGCCCAAATAGTAATGCAAAGGCCCTAAATCTCACATTTCAAAACTTTGCTACAAATATTTCTTGAATGCTGAAATCTGATTAGCATATGTCTTGTGAGCATAAGATCATCTACATAAAAACAAATGACCAACAAGGATCCCCCTTCTTTGCATACATAAAGAGTAGACTCTGATGGGCTGGTAATGAATCCTTGGCTGAGTAAAAAGGCATCAATGTTTATATATCAAGCTCATGGAGCTTACTTCAAACCATATAAATCTTTTTCAGCTTGCATACCAAGTGTTCGGATCCATCAACTGCAAAACCAATGGGTTCCCCATGTAAAAATGCAATTTTAACATCAAGCTAGTGCACAATCCAACCATAATGGGCAACCAAAGCAACCATACACCGAATGCTAGTCATATGGGATGTAGAAGCAAATGTCTCCTCATAATCAATACCCTTCTTTTGCGCGTATCTTTTTGCTGCAAGCTTGTGGCTTTGTACTTATCAATGGATCCATCCACTTTTCTTTTCAGCTTATAGACCCATTTAGTACCAATGTCTTTCTTTCCAACATGCAATGTCGCTAAATCCCATGTAGTCTATATCCTTTGCTCTCACTATTGTACCCTACAAAATGCATTTGACAACCTTGCTATCCAACTTTTTTCTTAGTACTTTGGGAATATGAGCATATGCAAGACACCAAAAAGTACGAAAGTGGCCAACTAAAGGCTTTCGGTTGTTCCAAGCCTCAAATGGCGTGACAATTTTGAATGCCTTGGTGGGGCACCTATTCAAAATGTGACAAGCACACATAACTGCTTCCATTCCCCCCCCCGAGGCAAAACACCACGCAGCCACCCCCTCCTCACCCCACCTGGCAGGACCACATGCCTATGCATCCACTCCCCACAAAGGCGTCACAAGCTTCCCCTGAGGACCTACATCCCCTACCCCCTCCCCCCCAACGGTCCCCCCCCCCCCCCCCGACCCTAGTCCACAATCCCCTCCCCCCTCCAGAGCTACTGCTCCCCCCCCCCCACACCCCCCGTGTGCCTCCGACCACCCCACCACCCCCCGAGTCCCCCTCTCCCCACCATCACCCCCGTCAACCACCCCCCCCGGATCCCCACCTTGTACAGGTGAATCTTCCCTCACCTCCCACAGGAGGGGAGGAGCCCCATATGCCGACGTCCTCCACTCGTTGGCAATCGAGTCCCCCCTTCCCCCACACAGCCACCAGCTCATCCGTCCACGCTGCTTATCACACTTTCCTAAGAAGTGCAATTACTACCACAAGAGTTTTTTCACAATGGGCCATAGTCTTACCTGAGAGTTGCGGAGCACGAAGAGTTTCCACTACCCCTGGAGGTGGGAATCTTCGTGGTACACAAGTCAAGGAGTGGCATGGTCCATCTACTAGCACCACCGGATGGACCGAACTATGCCTTCTTCCTTCATACCTCTCACACAGGAGATTGGACGACAACACAAATAGAGCAAGAGGTGAAGAGCCAGGTGACAGACCACATCTCCCACTGGATGGAAGAAGGTGGACTGGTACTTTTCTCTCGACAATGGCCAGGCTATATGATGGACATTAACTACCGGGCTGGTGCCAAGGTCCCACATCGAAGAATTATCTTTTAAGCCCCTCTGCAATGGAGAGCTCCAACGGATGTGATCGAGTGGCCCCTGGCACAAGCGGCCTGCTTCTACCAGTGTATAGAGTCTCGCCTCTCACCCTGGTTGATAGATGCGCTGGTGGTACCACCAGGCAAATCCATCACTCCCATGGTCCGCCCGAGGGCTACCATGGGGGAATGGAGTTCACCATCCAAGCCGGCAACGAAGCGTATTCGCATGCCTCATAGCTCCTCTTCTTCGTCAGTAGCTTCCACACTGAACAGATGCTTGTTCAATCAGTCACAGGTGTCCCTATGAGTTTACATCTTACATCCTAGAATGTGAATAGCATCCACTATAGTGGAACGCGTAGTTCCAAGAAGTTGATTGTTCGGCAGGAGTTGCAGCCTGCCCTTGCTGAACGGATCCACATCTTACTTCTACAAGAGCACAAGCTCACTCCTGCCTAGGCACAGCAATCGGAAATGTACTCCCAGGCAGTTCACACACTTACTGGAAGCACATCAACGGTGCCCACAATAGGAATGGAGACATATGCACCTCTATTGGCCCGAGTCTCACCGCCTGTGTACGAGACTACGGAACGATAGTAGCAAGGAGGGTTCTATGGATCAAATTGGATATTGGAAACTCGTGCCTTGGAGTCCTCAATGTCGAGGCAAAAACTGCCAAGGCATGGCTGGGAAGGAGCAGGAGGCATGGGAGGCCTTTCTACTAGCAGTAGGAGCACGTGATGCTTGGAGAGATCCTGCCTTGCATAGGAGGGAGAGGTCGTTGGACTTCTCTTGGGGATACAAGCAGCTAGGTGGAGCCCTGCCGGAGCAGTTGGACAAATTCTATGTGGGAGAGTGGGGAGGCTCTCATGGAAGCCAGATTGGGCAATTGGCGAGCACCACATTGTCTAACCATTGCCCGATTCTCTTGACGCTTGATCCCCTAACATCTGCCCTAGACACACGATCCCGTCAGATCCCTGACTCGATCTATAGGAGGGAGGAGATGACAAGACAGACAGAGCAAATTTGGACCAAGGAGTGGGGCAGGAGGGACCGGATTGCAGAGGAGGTTGCAGAGATCCTAGTCGAGTTGAGCAGTGTCTGCCAAGAGGCAGCCATACAAGCCAAGCAGCAGAGCTAGCAGGAGAGAGCACCTCAGCGGGACCTTGCATCCACTCAGAGATTATTACACGAGGCACTAGGGGATCCCACCCTCCACACACAAGAGGTATGCGCGTAAGCAGCCATTGCTGGCCTAGAGGATAGGCGCTAGGAGTTCTCTTTCCGCACCTCAGCAGCTTTCTAGGCGCGGAAGGAGGACACAATGTGCAGGGAGTTTTTCCAGGTGCACCAGCCTCGCACCTCACGAGAGCATATACGCAGCCTTCGAGATCATTATGGGAGGACTCGTTCTAGCCCAGACAAGGTGATGGAGATTCCCACCGACTACTATAAACACCTTTTCCAACAGGAGACAGCCTTAGCTAGAGGACAGCGATGTAGACAACAGATCTAGGATCACATCCCGTCCCTCGTCACAGAGGAGATGGGACGCTCCCTCCTAGCCCCCTTCACAAAGAAGGAACTAGAGGAGGCTTTCCACACACAAGACAGGCAGAAGTGCCCGGGAGAGGATGGCCTCTCTAAGGCCTTCTTCACTACCTACTAGGAGGTGGTGAAGGACCTCCTACTGATGGCTTTCTAGGAGATTTTCACTTCAGGACAAATGCCAGGGAGTCTTTCAGCAAGCCTTATCAGTCTTCTCCCTAGTGGAGGAGACCAATTGAAGCTTTCCTAGTGAAGACCAATCACATTATTGTTAGTGGTCTATAAGGCACTAGCAAAGATGATTGGTAGGCGACTCCGCCCTATGCTTCCAGACGTCATTCATGACCCACAGACACGCTTTGTCCAAGATAGGAGGCATCGTAGACAATGTCTTCACCTTCTTTGAGACGACAGAGTAGGCCCATCACAGTGGTCAGGGACTATTATACTACTTCTGGACTTCATCAAAGCCTATGACAGGGTAGACTAGGACTTCTTAGAGGGCACCATGGTGAGGTTGGGCTTTCCCCAAGCATGGATCCGCGAGGTCTCCACACTTTACCGATCGGCTACCAGCATGGTTCTCATAGGTGGCAAGGCGAGGGGAGGAGTTTCAACTGGAGAGACTGGTCCGATAGGGCTGCCCCCTAGCCCCACACCTATTCTTACTCTTTGCAGAGGCAATGTCTCACTTCCTCAAGTCACGTGTAAGCGGGTTATGTGGCCTCTCACTTCGAGTGAGAGAGGAGACGGAGCTGTTAGACTCAAGAGTATGCAGATGATACAGCACTCTACATAGAGGACAATGAGTTGATGCTGGAGAGAGTGAGACTAGTTCTCGAGGTATTCTGTACTACGACGGGAGCGAAAATCAACTAGCAAAAGTCAGTTGATTTCCTTACAGACCCGAACTCTAGCATGGAGTAGGGTGTCCACTTGGGATTTAGATGGGTGTACAGAGGGCAAACCGTCCGTTACCTAGGGTTCGAGGTGGAACTCGACATCACCCCCGCCCAACAGTTTCTTCCAGTCCTTGACTCTATTCAGAGGAAGCTAACCTACTGGAGTACTGCTCGCCTTTTCCTAGCAGGTCGAGACCACGTGGTTAACCAGGTCCCTCTAGCAACAGCTTGGTACATCGCCTCGTGTTGGTGCTTCTCCTCATCCTATGTAGTTCAGCTTCGACGTCTAGTGCGGAACTTCCTTTGGGCCCGGCCAAATAGTTCCAAGGATTCCCGGGCCAAGGTGGCATGGGTGACCATCATCCGGCATTGGTCAGAGAGAGAACTTGGGATCATAGACCCAGAGTATCAAAGTATGGACCTCTTAGGCAAGCTAGTAGTCCGCGGCCTCACACCAGGAGGGGGTAGACCTGGAAGGTCCTATTGCAAGAGGGTCTCCAAGATTGTAGACCAAGGCTTGGCGGTGATTGGAGGCTGTCCCTGAGATGGATCTTCACGACAGCCCAGATTACCCCCCCCCCCCCCCCTCAAATCCCCCTTTCTATGCAGCCTTCTTTTGTGTGGCAACGCCTCTGTAAGGCCCTAATTCAAAGCTCCCTAGTTGCCAAGAGGGGATAGACCGCCAACCAATGATCTGGAATCCCAAGGTCAAAGATCGGAATGATGTACAAATTGGCGAGTGCCCCCATATCCAGTGGACTAGTTGGAAGGCCAACTCGACCCGTACCATCAAGACATGGCAAGAGGAGTACAGGATGGTGAACGAAGAGGTGTTGCAGCGAGCATCAAGCTGCTAGCAAGCATCAAGCTGCCAGAGAGAAGTTGAATTGAGGAGAAGGGAGATAGACGTAGCAATATCTCAGGAGTGGCTTGACCCCCCATTATGAGAGCCGGTAGAGCACGGGGAGGTATGGGCTGCTAGGTTTTTACTAGCAGATATCCCCCTACAAGTGACAGGTAGAGTGGGCGACGCGCCACATGGGACATTCTTCACCGTGCAGAAGGGGAGGCGTCTGGCCCTTGACAGAGAGCAACAGGATGCGGGGATAGCTGTCCTTTCATGGAGGAGGATTCGGATAGTTGGCCTTCAGAGGAAGACATGTCGGTTGGATCCCTATGTCTTCTGGGAGGAGCTCAGGAAGTGGTGCCTCTCGATTTGGGAGGGCAAGCCACTTGAGCTGGAGTGGGATCCGAGAGAGTGGCTATGGCCGGCCACTATGGTCGCCAAGAAGCCACTGAGGCTCCTGAGTACACAGCCAGGATTGGCAGACAGGTACTGGAGCCCACAACAAACCGCTTTGAGGTATGGGAGATCATAGAAAGTCTTACTAGATGGCATATCTGAAAGGCCCGATGTCATGAGGTTTTTGGTGGAGAGAGACTTTCAGTACATGAAACTTTAGCAGAGCTTTCAACCTCTAT
Organism: Lygodium microphyllum; assembly: GCF_053477565.2. Classification (NCBI taxonomy): domain Eukaryota; kingdom Viridiplantae; phylum Streptophyta; class Polypodiopsida; order Schizaeales; family Lygodiaceae; genus Lygodium; species Lygodium microphyllum. The sequence goes on from NC_141141.1 coordinate 95,685,666, forward strand.
CATCCACTCCCTCTACGGTCAATGGGACCAGGTGTAGGGCGAGTCTCGAGCTTGTCAAGAGCTCAGTTTTCATTTCATGCACACTTGGGGCGGCTAGGACCTGTTTTTTGCAATGCAAGCAAGCAGCCCCAAATGGCAATACACCCACCCACCCTCCATGGCTTCTTGTCCCCATCTCCCCTAGACCGCCCTAAAAGGCATGTACACTTGATATATCTCTAACTCTACATCAGCTCCAGCTAGGCTATTGAGCATGAGCACTTCCTTGTGTTTAGGTTTTCTCTAAAGTAATATAATTAGCCACCCTTTATTTGCAAAAAAAAAAAAAAAAAAAAGCTTCCATCCAAAAGCCATGTGGCAGATTCTTAGCTTTCAGCATATATCTAACCATCTCTATGAGTGACCGATTCTTCCTTTCTGCAACTTCATTCTGTTGTGAAATATATACAATAGTATACTGATAGATAATGCCTTTCTGCTTCAAAAAATTATTCAGCAAGAAAGACATTTATTCCCTCCTCAGTCCGAACGAAGAGTCTTAATCCTGTAGCCAAATTGATTTTCAACAAGTGCAACAAAAGAAAGAAATGCATCATACACCTTTGACTTTTTCACCAATGAGTAGACCCAAGGACTTGGTCATTCTCTTGTTGTACACAAGATCTCGAAATGATGTGAAAAGAAATGCCACAAGAGGCACCAAAGTTTTCAAGGCCAATCAATACCTGTTCACCGCTCATCTCAATTTCTTTGGGGCTTTCTCGCCCAATGTAAGAAGTGTTGAATCTGTTGGAAATGGAGAGAGAGAGAGAGAGAGAGAGAGAGAGAGAGAGAGAGAGGGGGAGGTGAGGGTGGGTGGGTGGGTGCAAGACAATAAGCAAGAGTGGGCAGCAGTTGCACACTCAAAAAGATGCAATTGCTAGAGTCATAGAATGAAAGTACAATAGGTCTTGACTAAGTTAGACCTATCCCTAACTTATCCAGAGTTAATTTAACTCTAGAACTAACTCTAGAAGTGGTGACACAACTTATTAATGTAGTTTTGTTCATACTGAAAGCCAACTAACTAAAACATTGGGCACTACCTATAGCATTGGAAAATTCTAACACCCCCCATAATGCCAATGTGATAGAACTACGGAAAGATCAATCACCAAAGGGTAGCAAGTTCAAGGACTTTTGAAAAGCCTCAAAGTTCTCACGAGCAGGTGCTTTGGTGAAAATGTCCGCAACATTCACCTACATAGGGACATACATCAAACTAATCTCTCATGCACAACATCTCTCACTAACATAATGGTAATGTATCTCAATATGTTTCATGCGAGCATGAAACACAAGATTTTGTGCCGCTGCAATAGCACTCTATTTGCCAAAAAAATGGGTGTAGGACTCTTCAAAGAAATCTATAGATCAGTCAATAATCTATGTAGCCATACACATTCCACTGTTGCAGTGAAGGCTGCCCTATACTCAACCTCACAAGACGAGGTAGCCATTGTAGGCTATTTCTTACTTAACCATGAAATGCATGAACATCCCAAAAAGAAACAATGTCCACTAGTAGACTGTCTAGTATTTGCATCACCAACCCGATCTAAATTACTATAACCCTATAGATTCAAGTCTCCCCCCAGCAAATAATAATGCATGCGACTAAGTACCTTGCAAATATCTAAAGACCCGCTTAATAGCTTGCCAATGTATGGTCCATGGGTTGTCGTTATACCTGCTCACTTGAGATACTACAAACTAAATGTCAAGGCATATGCAAAGATAAATAAGACAGACAACAATTTGGCTATAAATTGCAACATCAGACATCTCTTCATCATTATGCATAGGCAGCTTTAAGCCTAGCTCCATAGGAGTGCACATAGGCTTGCAATCTTGCATATTAAACCTATGTAATAGTGTGTCCACATATTGTGATTGTGACATGATAATGCCATGCTAATTTTAGGTAAATTAAGTCTCCAAATAGTAGTGTAGGCAACCCATATCTGACATAGCAAATGTATTTTCAATTCAACCTTGAAATCTGCAACTTTATCCTCTTTAGGTCCAATAAGCAACATATCATCCACATAAAGAATGATAATCAGCAAGTCCCCCCCTTCGTTCCTGATGTATAGATGGGAGCAATTGGACTATTTTTTAACCCTTTGCCGACCAAATAAGCATCAATTTTAGAGTACCATGCACAAGGAGCTTATTTGACCATAAAGAAACTTGTGCAACTTCCAAAACATACACTCTTTTCCCTTAATCACAAACCTTGGAGATTGTGACAAATAAACATCCTCATGTAGATCCCCATTCAAAAATACAATCTTAATGTCCAACTGATATACTTTCTAGCCATAATTTATAGCCATAGCAATCACACATCTCATCGTATCTTTACAGGATGTAGGAGCAAAGGTTTCCTCATAATCTATGCCCTTATTCCGTGCATAGCCTTTTGCTACCAACCATGCTTTGTACTTGTGAATAGTGCCATCGGCCTTGCATTTAAGTTTAAAAACCCATTTCGTGCCTATGGCCCCTTACTAAGTGGTAAATCTACAAGATCTCATGTAGAGTTAGTGGCAATAGAGTCTAACTCTTCCTGCATGGCCTCATCCAATGTACATCTTGTTGAGCTTCGTCCAAGGAAATATGCTCATCATCATGTAACAGTGAGCTCATAAACACATGCTCATCACAATCACCTACTTCTATAAAATCAATCAAATGGGGCCCCTTGCATCATGTGTTGCATGCCTAGCAACCCTTCTAGTGCGATGAGGTAAAGGAGCATCAAATCTACTCTCTTGGAGAGTGCGTAACAACCATCTAGGGACTATTTTGGCTGCATTTACAAAAGCTCTTTCATGTTGTACTACATCTTCCACTGCATGAGTCAAACCATCATCATCACCCGGAGCATGTGGTACAGCAACAGCCTACTGTGCTATGTTTGCCCAGTCATTTACATGAGGCATGGACTCCAAAGAAAGTGGTAAAAGACCCTCAAAGACATCACCAATGTCATGGCTAGTTGGCATCTCAAACTGATCATGTGAAAATGCAGCACTTTCAGCAAATACGGCATCCCAACTAACAAAAATTTTCTTTGTGTGTGGGGATCATACAAGTTATAGCCCTATTGCACCATCCTTCTTGAACACAAACCTGTGCCATTTGCCTAAATTACATCCCTCGCATGCATGAGGAAGTGGGGCCCCCATTGGAGACAATGCATCTACCATCTGACACCTTTGAAGGGTCATCAAACTACCAAAGCTCGTATATCCAAAGACCAACACATGTACTAAACTCATGGATGACACTGTTGCTCACCCTTATAATAATCAGCATGCTGGCTAGAGCTAGAGAAAGCAACCAAGATACATATCCAAATGTATTAATAATTGTTGTCTTTGTCAAAGATTTCCTAATTTCATGTGGAGAATTGAGGTTTTCTTGATGATACTCTTAATCAATTGAACATCACCACGTGTTACATGCTTTTCATTACCTATAACATAGCAAATCCTCCCCACTAAAAATCACAAGCACCATATCCCTCTAGACTACTAGTAAGTATAGAAACACGTCTAAAACAACATAGTTCTTATTTTGCATTGCGAGCGAAAAAATAATAACTGCAAGAGCATCATGAGACTATCTATCATACATATCCAACAAAAAGAGACCCCTATACAATGTGCCAGATAGCTTGAGCACATACTCCATCTCTCTATCTCTAGCAATGCATTTGTCATCCTCAAAGATGACCTAAAAGCCATGCTTATTAAAAGTAGATATAGACAGCAAATTCTTTGTAATGCTAGGCACAACCAAACATTCAAAAGCGTGAAATCAAAACCATCTGCAATAGTAATCGTGACTTGACCAATGCCGTATACATCATATTGCTCCTATTTACTTATGTAACACGCTTCCCAGCAAGGACTGAATGAAAAGAGCTAAAGATACATTTCCTCAAGTGATATGCTTTGATGCCCCATTGTCAAGATACTATGTGTACTGCATTTCAGCAGCATTAAATGTTGAATCAACCATCAAAGAATCAAAACTACATGTAAGAAATGTGTAGTTCTCCTCCACAAAGTTAGCTAAAGCATCACCATCAATAGATTTGTTAGTTGATGTCTCCTAGACAACTAAACCAGAGTCCTTCCTCTTCACTAAATTGCTTCCTACATTCATCAATATAATAACTGGGCTTCTTGCAATAATGACATTTTCTATTTTTCTTGGACTTGTGTGTGTCTTGGGCAGCCTTATTTGATGGCCAGCCAACATCAGCCTTTTGCTGATTTTTCACATTTTGCCTAGCTTTCCCTTTGCCTTTATACCTTGAAGCATAGCCACATCATCCGAACGCAATGCAACATTCTTCCAAGTCTGTCCCTCTTGCAACTAGAGGCTTTCCAACTCCACAAAAGGGACTATTGTGCCTCCCCCTCCCCAAGGGTCCCCCATTCCCCCTCAAAGACAACATCAAAGAGACGTGGAAACCAAGATATTGACTCAAAAAGAGAGCTCAATGTGAAGTTTACCAATTCTACATCTTGAATGACCTCATCAACATTGAGCACTTGCTCACGCAAATCCGGTATGCGTGTCAAGTGATCTATCGTACTACCACCCTCATCCATGTTCACATTAGCCAACTCTCTATGGAGATGGGATATCCTAAGCATGCTACAAACATACACTCGAGTATATCCCAAGCAATCATTGAGGTCCCACAAGACTGAATGAGCAGAATAATAGTCCTTTTTAATGACAAAGAAATCAAAGATAGTGCTTGTGCATCCTTCGAGTTCCATCTCTGTTAATGCTTGATAGGAGGGGGGAAAAGGGGCAGCAGCAACACCATCACCCACCTGTCCCCTAGCATTACGCTAAGGTGTTTGAGATGCAATGAAACTACATAATGGATAATCGGTGCCATCAAGCTTATCCTCCTGAGTGAGGACACCAAGGATGCTTCTCTAATCACTATGCCCCTGACATGCCATGCTGCCAATGATGCACAAAGATCAACAGCCAAATACTTCAATGTTAAAGTATAGAATGTACTCTGCTGAGTACCAAAAACCCCCACTTGTGATTTGAATGCAAGTACCAAACAATCACAAATCTTGCCAAATATGCCCAATGTCACACAAATCAGCATTTAGCCTTGTATCGAGCTCAATAGCAAATTGAAGGTAAATTTGGGTTTTCCCCTTTAGATTCAATACACTAATCCAATGATTTTGTAGGAAGAAGGGAAGCTCTACAACAAACTAGCCATCTTGAGGTGAAAATTTGCTGCAATAAAAACCATTTTCCTCTCTACCACCATCATCTCCATCTTTACCTCTTTCATCTTTTCCATATGCTTCTCCACATTCATTCACTTCTATGTTAGGTACACATATTACTACTTAATTGTTTGAGTATACTTTCTCTTTCCGCAAGATATTGGTAATGCTCATGATGAAGAAACTCTTCATACCAAGTTTTGGTTTATAAGCCCCGAAGAGGATAATTTTTTCCTGTTGCACTCAAGAAAGGTAAGTACACATTGCAAGATTCATTGGTGAGTGCTCCTTCTCTTCACCTTTTTCTTCAACTTTTGCATCTCATGATCAATTTCATTTTGGTAAATCATCTTTTTCATCATTTGTATTTATCGGACATAAGGAACCTAGCACATTTTTTACAACTACACAAATGACAAAACCATTTAATATCCCACTAGTTATGTTGCATCTTTCTTCCAACCTCCATTAAGTGCACCTTTTGGATCCTTCACCGTTGGGCATGCCCTTTAGGACCTCATCTTTTTCTTAGCCAAGTGGTGTCTCCATCATGGAGGTTCATCCTCCCATCCTGCCACCTTCGTGTTTTTCACAGCTTGGGAATGCCACCAAGCCAACATTGAGTGTGAATCAATTAGTACCACAATTTGCCTCCATGGAATTACCTAGTGGGCCTTCTGGTCATTTTGTTGTGCCCCGGCCGACCGTTGGATATGGCTTACATGTCCCGGTGCCTCCATCTCCACCGACACTTTATGGAAACATTCATGTTCCACTACCTCTGCATCGATCAGCACCCATTGGACATTTTTAGTCTATTTCTACCTACCCACCTTCCCCTCCTTATCCCCCTCCACCATCTCCTCCTTATCCATCTTATTCCACATATCTAACACCTCCTCATCATTCAAATATGCCTTTAATGACAAGACTCATTTTAACGAGTTAAACTTCACTACTTGGTCAAACCTGATGAGACATGTCCTTGACTCAAAGAACCTATGGGATCTTGTGCAAGGGTTAAAATCCCAACCTAATCCCACACTTGTTCCATACGAGGTTGTCCACTCATGGAAGGCTAAGAATATCTCTACTATTGTCGAGCTAATACAAGGTCTATTACCTAAATTTCATTCATAGCTTTAGCATTTTGACTTAGTATCCAAGCATTGGGCACACTTGACTGACCATTATGTGGCTCGAGAAAGGACCCGTCACATCAATTTGAATAATGAGCTTAAAATTTTTGAAATTAATGACCAAGGTGACTTAAAATTTTTGAAATTAATGACCAAGCATTGGGCACACTTGACTGACCATTATGTGGCTCGAGAAAGGACCCGTCACATCAATTTGGATAATGAGCTTAAAATTTTTGAAAATAATGACCAAGGTGACTTGAACATCAAGTTGGTTGACTATCACCACCGAGGGCTCCTAAGTCCTTGAACAATTAGATCACATTGTTTCTAAATAAGCTACCAAGGAAATATTTCCATTTTATGCATCAACTAATCTTACAATCCACTATGCCCACATTCTATGATGTTGAGTATCAACTACTATGTTAGCTTGACTATTCGATAAGTTTCATAGTTTTACCTCTCTAGAGGGAACTCTTGTTGCTTCTTCTCAAAAGAGGTAGAATGGGAAGGATAAACAAAATCAAATTTCCACTTTACAAACTCAATATGAGAATCGAAATCAATCCAAGGGGACCCCAAGAAACTCCTAGTCATTTCTCAAACCCGAGTGGCACAATGTACCAAAAAGAACTCGATTGTCGGAAAGCTAGCCACTTTGACAACAAGTGTCAATCAAAGGCAAGAGGTACAACACCAAAAGCTTAGACTCAAACCCCCACCCCTCAGTTAGGCAACCCCCATAAGGGGAGGCACAATGGTGGCTGGCAACCCTCAACAAGGGCAGTGGTGACAAGGTTAGACCCATGCTACCACCGATCAGCCATCACAATCGACAATGTTCTCAATGCCAAAGGGCTTGTCTGAACTCACCTTTTCCTCCACCATCAACAAGGACCTGCAAAAAACAGCAACTTCGCTCCCCCGCACAATACTTGCTCACCTCACCCTCCGTGGGCTACAGGCATAAACTTTTGGCATGAAGAAACGTGCAACGAATGCAAAAGTGTATGGACAAGACTGAAAGACAATGAACACAAGAGAAGAGAGAGAGAGAGAAAAGAGACAGAAGAACATAGAAACCTGCAATCAATGAATGCTGAAATAAAGAGGCCAGATGTACAAGGGCTGTCAATGTATCTCCTCGAGCCAGATCTCTCTCACCAATACTTGGAGAGGGGCAATAAATAGCACAAAAGAAAGTAATAAAATAGGTTGGGCAGCCAGCAAAATTGACCAACCTAATCAGCAAAACTGCCAACTGCTCATAAATGCATGAAATAATCAGCAATCTGATGCCTGGCTGCCACGTGGCACTACCCCAGCCCGTGATAAGGTGTCCATACACTATTACTACTGAAAATGCCCACTACCTGATAAGAAAAATGTGTAAGTCCCTTTGAGAGAGCCAACTGCACCAACTATATCCTAAGAATGCTAGTCTAGGGATGACTAATCGCTAACAAAATCCCCTTCAAAGGCATGGAATGGATGATTCAAGAAGCCTCAGCTACCTAAAGCCCATAAGAAACTCGTTCCCAAAAAAGTAAATCTACAAGAGCTTCCATGAGCTTGCACTTACAAAAACAGCCAAGGCAGCTATCAACCCTAGAAAATGCAACCAACAACTAAGCCACACAACTACCTCCAAAAGACTCCATAGTCACCTTCATACTACATGAGCTAGAGAATTTCACAGAGCATCAGTCTCAAATTAACAGCAAAACCACATTAAGCCCCAGTGGCATTGAATTTTACCACTCCAATAATGCAAGCACAACTTATCCTTCTATGTATTATATATGATAAAGTTTTTCTATTTACTAACCAATCCCATCAGCTTATCAAGAGGTCCACAAGCAACGTCTTATAAACCAAAAGTTGGTCTTCTAGTAGCTCAAATAAGTGTCAGGCATCACTTCTAGACATAGCATAGCTAGACACAAAATATGCTTGGTCTGAGACTTCCTGGTCCACAAGTAAGGGCAAAAAATGAGACCATATTAATCATGATGGACTGTGCAACTTTCAGTCACACGTGAAGAGGCCAGCCTTGAGATTTCCAATACATAAGCCTATCATGAACTCAAGATGACATCAAATCAAGCAAGGCCCTACGAGCCACACCCACACCAACAGGATAACCCAAGTGCTCCCTGCCAGCCTAAAACTTGCAAATCTATCTCCGTACAAGAAATCACTATAGATTTATAAGCATTGATATGAAGCCCTGAAGCCAAACCAAACAGGCTACAAACAGCCATTGCCCTATTCACATTGCTCTAGTTAGCGGTGAGAAACATAAATGAATCATCTACCAAATATTGACCCAAAAGTTGAGCACCACTAGGAAGAGTTAAACCGATGATCACCTCATCATCAGCCAACTTATCCAACAAAGAAAGCATCAGGTGAGTGACCAATGCAAACAACAAAGGACTAAGAGGGTATCCTTGGCGAAGATAACTCCCATAAATTAATTTAATTTATAGCTTTCATCACGAAAAAAAGATATGCTTGGTGTCACAAACTCCCATGAATTATAGGTGTCAAGGATTAGCATCCTCTAATGATAAGCGAAGTTAAACATTTCTTGCCTGAAGACTGAGAAGTGGGAAACTCTCTCATCTCACCGCAAAAAACCTGAGACAGAGAGATAAAAGGCACTTCCAGTAAAAGAACATGTACCTTTGACAGTGTTACTACAACTATCAAGGATGCAGTCCTCCCCAAAAATGCATATGTGGCAGATCCTGTTGCAGCCTTTCTGGCTGAAATGCAGCTCCTCTTGGCACTTAAGACTACTAGGCATTCTCCCTAAAAGAGCAACCAGCAAGGAAGATGTCTATCCATGACTCTATTTTCCATAATTGGGATCTTCCTCTTGTAGAGCTGTAGTTATTGCACCTCCAGCAACAAATTCTCTTCTTTGAGAAGTGTAGAATTGAAAACAAAGTTACAACCAAGAGGTCCACCACCATAGCCTACCAGAAACAATCACAAGCAAAGCTTACTTTCCAGGCTTTAGTTCAACTTTGAGCCCTTGTTTCAAATACCAAATCCCAGTATGCATGGCTCATTCTCAACCGTTAATTGATGCTCATATTACCTTCAGATTGAGTTACCCTAAGTAAGCCTCGATTTTTCTCTCTTGTAACCATCATGAACCTGAAGACCTTGCTAAAAATGACCATATAGCAACCAATAGGATCATGGTCCCAAAAATATATTTGAACATATCTCTAAGTTTGACAAATTTGTGGGAACAGACTCAGTTTTATGGGGCTTGAAATAATGACTGTCTTCAATAATTGATCTGTGTAAAACTGATCAGGTGCTGGCAGAGGGCATTTATGGATATCTTCTACTTCTATCTAGACAAGTTGGCAGTGTACCCTCCTCTCCAAGATCTGAATACAGACATCAATAACCTTACACAATCACTTTTCCAACCAACATTCTACTCTAATATCAAGAGTTGTTCTACAACACACAAAGTTTCAAGAACAGTAGAGAAAAACCACGCCATTCTATCTGTACAAAATATGGGAGCCCAACATAATCCTGACATACCTTTGGTCGAAGGTATTCATGCACTTTGTAAGTTGCCACAGGTGATGATTCCATGTTTACATCCCAAAGCTGGAAAAAAAAGGGAACATTTGTGTACTCACAATATTAATAATCAGGATAAAACAGAGGCTACTAACAAGAGAAACAACTCCATATAGTATAATGAATATCAGCGAGTGCCCACTTGAGATTTCAGACAGTAATACACTAGCCTTTTCCAGGACTTCACTAGGGCCTTCATATCTTTGATAATGTTCAGGCTGACAGGAAACATAATCATAGAACAAATACAATGCATAAATCCTACGCAACTTTAAACAGACTACACCTTGACATGTATATGCTCCTCTGGAAACACCATCTAACAATTATAAATCGTCTGTTTGCCAAAGCACAACTTCTTATTGCAGTGGCTGCAAACGCTTTGGGTGCCGCCGTTGCACTTGGATGCACACGTCAAATGACATTTTCTTTACTTTACTTCTAAGCATGAAAATTTTCCCCCAAGAAAAGGATATTCTATTAAAAACACACCTCAGAGAAAATTCGCTTGAGGTAAAATACTAAGTACAAGGAACTGTAAAAAGAGTGTCTATCTAAGTACATTACAAAAAAACAATGGTTGTGGATAGCCAATCTACTGGGCTATAATTCACAACGATCTGAGGGGCCATGTAAAAAAAAGTGTCTGTATATCAAGTCTGCAGAAAGGCCTCTCTCCTCTTCCTCATCCTCTTAGAGCTTCCCTACATCCTCTCCCATGTCCTGCAGAGAGTGCAGATCTCTATCCAAATCCTCTGAAGGGACTCTGCTATGGATAAATGCCAGAGGTCTATAGCATGACTGCACCTTGCTGTCCAGATATATCAAGCTTGAACACTAGCCAGACTGTATACATAATTGTTTTGTGACCTTGAGTCAGCTCCAGCTAGACCATTGAGCACATGTCCTTTGTAAAATTCTTCTGGGTAATATAATTAGCCAAATTTTTAACCAAAAAAAGCTATTGGAACTAACTACAGCCACCCTAAGAGAGAGCCAAAATGCACAGAGAGATTGGTGACATTAAGAGGTTAGTCTACAGTGTGGATCTAGTGAGGTCTTTTATCTTTTTGGTCACAAGCAAGAAATGCTTTTTGGGGATATTTTAAGAACTAACTTAGGAACAGAGGCACTGTAATTAATGATTATGCAAACCCTATCCTAATATTAGTGGCTCAGGATGTTCTTGTGATGATGCTGAAACTAATCTATACTTAATGCATGATATATCACGAAAGCTTTTGTGCATATTATTCACTCTTGGGAATGGTATTAAGAATACAAAGGTGTCTTTCAACTCAAACTGAGTCTTTAATCTGCACACAGAAAGTAACTATACCTTTAGTGTCATGTAATCACGACTCAAAATGTAACGACCACCTTTAGCAAACTTGATGTCTGAAATTGATGCAATGATCTCTGTAAAAAATGACCTCGTACCAGGTACCTCCAGCTCCTCAAACCTGAAGTCACAGGATGCCATACAAGCACAGTTTCAACGTTAAGATCAATCTCAAAAGCAAGATTATAATCATTAGAATAGAAACAATACTGGATAATTAGGATAGAAACAAAAGAAGACTTACAGTTTGGCATGCTTGTCGCATAGAGCTGACTGTCGCATGTCAACAAGACGTATTGTACCTTTGGATCTGCTATACGCTAGCGTGTTGCAGTCAGTGGGGTGAAACTCTGCAGATGTTATGACCTCTGCAAACAAAGACCTCAGCTCAATCATTCAAATTTACAGTGATTGCATCGAACTCAAAAGGGTGATGAAACCCCTTACAAACAGAGATGACAGCTGTCACATAGTTTTTCTTTTTTACAAGTAAAATGTGGCTGATTATATAGCTCAAAAAAACTGATTACAATGGAGTGCCCATGTTCAATAGACTAGCTAGAGCTGATGAAAGTCACAAATACATCATGTATACAAACCTCTCAAGGAGGTCTAGGGGGGATGGGGGCAAGAAGCCATGGAGGGGGGGTGTATCGCCATCTGGGACTGCCTGCCTGCATTATGAAAAACAGGTCCTGGCTGCCCCAAGTGCGCATGAAATGACATCAGAGCTCCTGATGAGCCCTGGACTCACCCTGCACCTAATCCGATCAGCCGCAGAGGGAGTGGATGATGGAGGTCCAGAGCTCTGCTAAGGTTGCCTGTACTAAAAATCTCTCTCTGCCGAAAGCCTCCTAACACCGAACCTTCCAGATATGCCAACCAGTAAGACTCCCTATGATCTCCCATACTTCAAAGCGGTTTGCTGTGGGCTCCAATACCTGGCGGATGGGTAGAGCCTCCAAACCGACCACTGCGCAAGACCTTGCCTTGATAATGAATATCGTGTCCTGCATCCCGGCCTCATACAGAAGGTGACGGCCCTTGCTGACTACCTACCAGTAGAAAGCCCCCCATGAGATACATCAAGGACTGGGTGCTATACGGCGAAGGATGCGGCATGCTCCTCTCCACGCAAGTTGCACTACCTCACGACCAAAGGCAATGCTTTGGGTTTTCCAGAGGCTGTTGTGTGCAGTGCTTACAACCTCCCTCCTTCTGCATCTGGGCAAGCCAACTTCCCACTGCCAAGCCTCCATGTGCCACCAGCCATAAGAAATACAATACCCTCCTCGGCCTCCAACTATCCCATAGGCAGCGCCCGCCAGAAGGTCCGTCGAAAAGGACCCGTGATGTTGTGCTTTGCCCAGTGCCCACTACGTGACGGCACCCAATCCATATCCTCCTACATCAATACGTGTCTGCCAATCCTGGCAGTGTACTCCAGGAACCTCAATGGCTTCTTGGCGACCATAGTGGCCGGCCATAGCCACTCTCCCGGATCCCACTCCAGCTCATCAAGTGGCCTGCCCTCCCAAATCCAGAGGCGCCACTCCCTAAGCTCCTGCCAAAAGACAAAAGGGTCTAGCCGCCATGTCTTCCCCTGAAGGCCAATCACCCTGATCCTCCATGAAAGGACAGCTATCCCCTCATCCTGCTACCCTCTGCCAAGAGCCAGACGCCCTCCCTCCTGTACGATGAAGAGGGTCCCAAGTGGAGCGCCGCCCACTCTACCTGCCACCTGTAGAGGGATGCCTGCTGGTGAAAACCTAGCGGCCCATACCCCCCCCCAACTCTATCGGCTCTCGTATCGAGGGAGCAAGCCACTCCTAAGGTATTGTTGCGTCTATCTCCCTTCTCCTCAGCTCCACTCCTCTCTGGCAGCCTGATACTAGATGCAACACCTCATCCACCATCATGTACACCTCCCGCCATGTCCTAATGGTACGAGCCAGGCTGGCCTCCCAACCAGCCCACTAGATGTGGGGGCGCTCGCCAATCTGTGCCCCTTCCTGATCTTTGACCTGGGGGTTCCAAATAACCGGCTAACGGTCTATCTCCTCCTAGCAACCTGGGGGGCTCTAGATTAGGGCCTTACGAAGGCCTTGCCACACACGGAGCAAGCTACATAGGAAAGATGATTTGGGGATGGGGAGGGAGGGGGGGGGGGATCTGGGCTGACATGAAGATCCATCTCAAGGATGGCCTCCACTCACCGCTAAGCCTCGGTCCACAATCCTAAAGACCCTCCTACAATAGGACCTTCCATGTCTGCTCTTCTAGTGTGAGGCCATGGACAACTAGCTTGCCCAAGAGAGCCATACTCTGATACTCTAAGTCTATGATCCCAAGGCCTCCCTCTAACCGATGTCGTATGATGGTCGTCCACGCCACTTGGCCTTGGAATCCTTGGAGTCGTCAGACCCGGACCAAAGGAAGTTCTGCACTAGGCGGCGAAGCTGCACTACGCAAGATGAGGAGAAGCACCAATACAAGGCGATGTACCAAGCCGTCGCTAGGAGGACCTAGTTAACCACCAAGGCTCGGCCTGCTAGTGAGAGGCGAACCGAGCTCCAATAGGTCAACTTCCTCCGAATAGAATCGAGGACTGGAAGAAACTGCTGGGCGGGAGTGATGTCGAGTCCCACTTGGAACCCTAGGTAATGGACGGTTTGCTTTCTGCTCACCCATCTAAATCCCAGGAGGACAACCCACTCCGTGCCAAAGTTCGGGTCTGTAAGGAAACCAACCGACTTTCGCCAGTTAATTTTCGCTCCCGGTGCAAAACATAACACCTCAAGAGCCAGTCTCACTCTCTCCACCATCAACTCATCGTCCTCCATGTAGAGTGTTGTATCGTCTGCATACTCTGAGTCTAACAACTCAATCTCCTCTCTCACAGGAAGTCGTAGGCTACATAATCCACTCACACGTAACCTGAGGAAGTGAGGCATCACCTCTGCAAAGAGTAGGAACAGGTACGGGCCCAAGGGGCAGCCGTGCCAAACCGATCTCTCCAGCCAAAACTCCTCCCCTCACCTACTGCCTATGAGAACCCTACTAATCGCCAATCTGTAAAGTGCGAAGACCCCGTGAATCCAAGCATGGGGAAAACCCAACCTCACCATGGTGCCCTCAAGGAAATCCCAGTCCACCCTGCCATAAGCTTTCTCGAAATCCAAGAGTAGTATGGCCAATCTCTACCCATTGTGCTGAGCCCACTCTATCGCCTCAAAGAAGGTGAATACATTGTCTAGGATGCTCCTATCCTAGACAAAGCCTGTCTGTGTGTCATGGATGATGTCTAGAAGCATGGGGCATAGTCGCCTACCAATCATCTTTGCCAGTGCCTTATAGACCACTAACAATAAGGTGATTGGTCTCCACTGGGAAAGCTCCAACCGATCTTCCCCTTTGGGAAGAAGACTGATAAGGCCAACCGAAAGACTTCCCGACATCTATCCTGAAGTGAAAATCTCATGGAAAACCATCAGTAGGGGGTCCTTCACCACCTCCCAGTAGGTAGTGAAGGCCTTAGAGAGGCCATCCTCTCCCGGGCACTTCTGCCCGTCCTATGTGTGGAAAGACTCCTCTAGTTCCTTCTCTGTGAAGGGGGCTAACGGAGCGTCCCATCTCTATGGCGAGGGACGGGATGTGATCACAGACCTACTGTCTACATCATTGTCCTCTAGCTAAGGCTGTCTCCTGCTGGAAAAGGCGTCTGCAGCAGTTGATGGCAATCTCCATCACCTTGTCTGGGCTAGAACGAGTCCTCCCATACTGATCTCGAAGGCTACGTATCTGCTCTCTTGAGGTGCGAGGCTGGTGCACCTGGAAAAACTCCCTGCACATTGTATCCCCCTTCCGCACCCAGAAAGCTACTAAGGTGCGGAAAGAGAACTCCAAGCGCCTGTCCTCTAGGCCAGCAATGGCTGCTCACACGCGCAGCTCCTATGCATGGAGGGTGGGATCCCCTAGTACCTCCTATAATAATCTATGCGTGGCTGCAAGGTCCCACTAGAGTGCTCTCTCCTCCTCCCAGCTCTGCTGCCTAGCCTGTATGGCTGCCTCTTGGCAGATACTGCTCAACTCGACTAGGACCTCTGCAACCTCCTCTGCAATCCGGTTCCTCCTGCCCCACTCCCTGGTCCAAATTTGATCTATCTGTCTTATCACCTCCTCCCTCCTATAGATCGAGTCAGGGATCCGACAGGATCGTGTGTCTAGGGTAGATGTTGGGGAATCAAGTGTCAAGAGAGGGCAATGGTCGGACAACGTGGTGCCCGTCAATTGCCCCCGTCAATTGCCCAATCTGGCCTCCACGAGAGCCTCCCCACTCTCCTACATAGAACCTGTCCAACCGCTCCAACAGGGCTCCACCTAGACGCCTGTATCCCCAAGAGAAGTCCAACGACCTCTCCCTCCTATGGAAGGCAGGGTCTCTCCAAGCATCGCATGCTCCTACTACCAGTAGAAAGACCTCCCATGCCTCCTGCTCCTCCCCAGCCATGCCCTGGTAGTTTTTGCCTCTGCCTTACTGGTCCTCCAAATCCTCCAGGTTGTTAAAGTCTCCTCCAACGATCCAAGAGTCCACCTCTAGGAGTCCATCCGCGATCTCCACCCAGAATCTGTTGTGTGCCCTAACCTCCGTAGGGGCATAGACATTGAGGACTCCAACGCACGAGTTCCCAATATCCAGTCTCATCCATAGAACCCTCCCTGCCACTATAGTCCTATGATCTCGTACACAGGCTGTGAGACTCAGGCCAATAGAGATGCATACGCATCCATTCCTGCCGTGGGCACCTATGGCATGCTCCCAGTAAGTGTGTGAGCTGCCTGGGAGTACCTTCCCTATGCGTTGGGCATGGGTGGGAGTGAGCTTGTGCTCCTGTAGAAGTAAGATGTCGATCCGTCCGGCAAGGGCAAACTGTAGCTCTTGCCGAACAATCAACTTCTTGGAACCACATGCCCCACTGTAGTGGAGACTATTTACATTCTAGGATGCAAGATGTAAGCTCATGGGAAAACCTGTGATTGACCGAACAAGCATCTGTTCAGTGTGGAGGCGGTTGATGAGAAGGAAAAACTATGGGGCATGCAAGTAGCTTTGCCGTAGGTTTGGACAACGAACTCCAATACCCCATGGTCGAACCATAAGGGTGATAGATGCTCCAGGTGGTACTATCAATGCATCTATCAGCCATGCTGAGAGTCACAACTCTATACACTGGTAGAAACGGGCCGCTTGTGCCACGGGACACTCGATCACATCCCTCGGAGCTCTCCACTGCGGAGGGGCTCGAAAGATAATGCTCAAGTGTGGGACCTCGGCACCAGCCCACCAGTTAATGTCCATCATGCAACCAAGCCACTGCTATGCAAACAATGCTAGTCCTTCTCCCATCCACTAGGAGATGTGGTCCGCCACCTAACTCTTCAACTCCTCTATCTGTGTCATCGTCCAATCTCCTGAATGAGAGGACTGAAGGAAAAAAGCGTAGTTTGGTCCATCCAATGGTGCTTGTAGATGGACCTTGTCCCTCCATGACTTACGAACCACGAAGATCCCCACGTCTAGAGGTAGTGGGAACTCTCCGCGCTCCATAACTCTCAAGTAGGACCATGGTCCACTACGGAAGAACTCCTGTGGCAACAATTGTGCTTGTTTCAGGAAGGTGTGACGGGCGGCAAGGGCAGATGAGCTGGTGGCTATGTGGAAGGGGGAAAACTGCTGGTGCAAGGAGGATGTAGATGTGTGTGGCTCATCGCCTCTTATGGAGTGGGAGGGGTGGGGGGGTGGGTCTAGGGGGGGGATCACCTAAACCAGGTGCGGATCAAGGGGGGTGCTCAGCAAGGGGGGTGGTGGGGGTAAAGAGGATCGAGGAATGGAGGGATGGTCGGAGGTACGTGGCGGGTGTGGGGGGGGACTGGTGGCCCTGGAAGGGGGCGGCTGTAGGCCAAGGTCAATGGGGGCATGGAAGATTTTGGGGGGGGGGGGGGGGGGGGGGGGGGGGGGTTTGTTGGTTGTGGGGGCTGTGGGATCTCAAGTGAGATAGTCTATGGCACAGGTTGTGGATATGGGGGACTGCGGTCTTGCCCGATGGGGGGGGCTGCGGAGTGCTCTGCCGAGGGGGAGCCACTTGCCCTCCTCACCCTGCTGTCGAGGCTGCGTCTGAGAAGCTAGCTGCACCCCCCCTGTCGTCTCCCTCTCTATCATCTTTGGACCCGTGTGAAGTCGTCAGCATCCACCGTCGGGCCTGCCAGTGGAGCCGCCTTAGCTCCGAAACACGTACAATCTGCTGCCCGATACCCAAATTCATGACAGCGTAGGCATTGCCCTAGTTGCCCAATCACAATGACCTGCTTCCTAAAGAAATGATCTCCTACCTCAATCTCTAGGAACTTTGGTATACTCTTTGTGTCTTTCACGGCCACTCGTACCTTTGGAACTCCTGCAGCTGTCACTGCACCTGCGAAGGAGACAAGAAGAACTGTGCCGAAGAGCCGTCCAAAGTCCTCCACTAACTAGCGGTACTCTACCGCCAGTTCAGGGAAAAGTAAGGTGACTGGGTATCTGACAAAATTTGTTATGGAGCGTAAATGTCTCCACTGTGAAGCCGCTATACCAAGGAACCATGTAAATGACCCCCTTCATGGAGGCATAGGGCGAGCTCTCCACTAACTCACAAGCTGCATCCGCAGAGGTGAGTCCAACCATGAAAATCGCTCGATCCACGAGGATTGCCTCCACGATCTGCGCTATGCCAACGGGGAGCGTGGAGTGAAGCCAATCCCAAAGTTGGGCCTTGGATGGATAGTGTCCTATTACCTGACCAAAAATCGTTGTTTCTTTTAGCTCTAGCTCTATGGCACGGGCGGCTATGAGCTGTTTCTCGGAGAGGACAACGCGCAAGGTGTTTGACTGGGGGGCACTCTCAAAATGCACCGATGTCTGACCAGAGGTATTGCTGCAAGTGGAGGGAGCAACGGCAAGGGTGGGGGGGGGGGGGGGGGCGGATTTGACCGAGGGAGGGATCGTGCAATGCATCAGGGTGGAGGGGAGGCACAACACTATGGGATGGTAGGGAAGGAGCTGGCGAAGGAGGGGAAAGTTAGCGGGAGAAGGGTGGGCGCAACGCGTCTACTATAGGGAAACGCAACGCGACTGGACAAAGGGGAGGGAAGGCTGGGCGGCAGGAGGAGGGGGGGCGAATGCTGTGGGAGGCGGCGGAGGCTCTAGGTGGGCACGATGGTAGCGCTGGGTGGAAGCGACGACAGCAGAGGCGTGACGGGTTTGAGCTGTAGATGTTGCCACTGCTATAAGTGGTGAAAAAAAGTTGTCACATAGTTAATTAAGTGGATAGCTACTAAGCTTTCAAACATGCATGTGCATATCAGATAAGCCAAATGGATCACAAAAGAGTTGTGTGGGCCAATATAATCACAAGTTACATCAAAAAGACAAAGGAGAAGGTAGTACGGAGATGGCTTCATCATGTCATCCGTATGTAGAAAAAGAACTCAAGAAGGACATTGACCAAGAGCTCATACAAATAAGGAATAGGCAAGCAGTGATTGTTGAGCAACCAATATCATTACATGCATTAACACTCAATTGTATTGCATTAATTACTAATCCGGGTCTCCGTTAACATCCCAAAAAAAAAAATGTATTTGTATTTATTGACACTTATTGCACATGGTAGGAGAAATGCTCCAAATCCCTTGTAATATGGCATATTGTGGGAATTCTTCATCCACTCCCACTCATTCTCCACCACACTCCCATTCACATTGGTCTCACTCCTCTCCACCCTCATTTCCTTTTTCCTTTTTTCAAGAAAAGAAAATTCCATTAATAACACCTCAGAGAAAAACCTAAGACAAAATACAATGTACAAGGGACTATATAAAGAGTAGCTAAGTACATCACAAGTACAATGGTTGTGTAAACAACCAATACGATGGGCAATAATGCCAAACCATCTAAGGGGCACTATGAAAAAAGGTCCCTAAGTCCCTGGTCTACATAGAGGCATCTTTTCTCTTCCTCATCCTCTTATAGCTGCCTTGCATCCTCTCCCATCTCCCACAAAGAGTGTGGATGATTTCTATTCAAATCCTCTAGGGTAGTCAGGTATGAACCGTCTCGTCCATCCAGTCCATAGACTTAGTACACTACTAAATGTACACAAAAAAAATGTTAGATAAAATCCAGTGTTTCATACGATCATCAAAAAATATATAGGAAAATAAGGGATATTGCTTGTTTTAACATGAAAGTATTAGTTTTAACTTTTAAAAACCATAAATGTTTATGAGAGTCAAGATTCAAGTTTCAACAATGATTCATAAACATGACAAGTGGTTGAGAGAAAATATAAACTTCAATTTCATTTATAAGATTGAAAACATGTACAAAGGGTCAAAAACAAGTATTTGGATCCAGTTATAATGATGTCAAGTCACAAGTACCATACACAAGTACAAATAAGTAGGGGATACAAATTCAAAATGAATCTAAAGGCTTACCAGTCTGATGAGTCCTCAAACTTGTCACTCAAATGAGACTCATCACTAGATGAGTCTAATGGGCCTAGAACAAAATCCCCATCACTAAGGAGGTTGTCATGCTCATCATACTCTTGCTCTCACACAATGTCATTCTTTGAAACATGAGCAAACAGAGCAGAAAACTTTCAAAACCACACCTCACATAGGTTCTCACTGCCACTTCTGTGGTACTACCAACTACAATACTTCAAGAAGTGGCTCATTGTCCCCTACAAGTACGTGATACTCAACAGTCAATCTCCTCCATCTCCACATAGAGCTCTCTAAAGATAGTGTCTGCTCCTCGTCTCTCTCTCTATTCACGCTTCTCAATGTGGCCCCTATTAACTTAAACTCGTCTACATTCACCTAAAATTTTAAGTTGGTATATATGAGATGACCTTAAAAACTTTATTCTTGAATTTAGAACAAGTGCGGACTTAAGTTCTAAATTACCTATCATGTCATCACCATCTCATGCATATCTCTAAGAATGTGCAAATTAGAACGACAATAGATAAGTAACTGCAACTGCCTCATGCTAAGTTTGTTTTTTATCTTGATGTATGTGAGAGAATAGGCTTACCAATTTCTCTCACATGCACCAGATTAGCAATCCTATTCAAGTTAATAAAATCTTTAATTACTTCAGCTTGTTAAAAGTGAAAATTAATAAGAAATTTAGAAAACGTTACTGCAAACATAAAATTTCAATTTCAATAGCATAAGCAAGCACTCTTGAAGCCACCTTTTGTACACACAATTGATACCCAAAAGACACCCACCAAAATAGTAGCTTAGCCAAAGAAACCCATTTCCGACATAGCTCTTGGTCCATGAGATTCTTTCAAACCCTACCATGCAATTTTGACTATTCTAGCAGCTTTTCACAAGAAAATTCATATATGCATAGTCAGTTTAGAGGTTTCTGTTGTGCTAAGAAATGCACTTAGCCACTTAAACAGCCCCAAAACATGCTTATTTTAGGCTTATTTTAGCCAAAACCCTAAAACGGGGAGCGGATCGAGAAAGTTAAGTGGGAGAGAATCTAGAACCCTAATTTTCTATAAATTGGCAGCCAGCCCTCCACTCTTTCACAATCTCGTTTTTGCAGGTTTCAGGTGTTACCAGCTTGCTACCCACACCCCGATCACGGAGGACATCTCAGCCCTTGCTGTCCATCATTGTTCCCTACAGTCTGGCACCTGTTTCCAACCCTCCACACACTGATTGCTCCTGTTTTTGCCTGGCGACTGACTGCTGTTCATCTGCACTGCTGTCGTACAGCCTGCCACGGCAGCAAACTGATGCGTTTCCAAGCTCCAGCTGCCGCCTTGACAGTTTTCTCTCTCCTGTTTGCAATAGCTGCAGTCTTTCTCTCTCCTGCAGGCTGTCCTACCTGCGTTTTCAGTCTTTCTCTCTCCTGCAGGCTATGTTTTTAGTTTTTCTCTCTTCTACAGGCTGTCCTGCCTGCGTTTTTGGTCTTTCTCTCTCCTGCAGGCTCCGTTTTTAGTCTTTCTCTCTCCTCACTGCTATCTGCATCAGCTCCAGCTTCTCACTGCTGCGTTTGCTGGTGTTCGAAATCCGGAGGCTGCCTTGCTGCGATTCGGGATCTGTTCGGAGTACGACACACTCTCCAACTCATTACCCCTGCCCTAATCCTAGAGATACAGGAGTTCGAGGTTCAGTATTCATTCACTGCATAGTGTGTTTGCTGCATGAGCATCGTATTATTAGTAGTCATATCATTTCAATTATTCACTATGTTCATTGTCTCTGAGTTACTCTAACCCTAACCCTAACTGTGTTCTTTTATCATTCTGTGCTTTGTCGTACGGTTTCTGTTTATGTTTCTGTTTTAGGGTAGTTTTCTTTACATGGTATTAGAGCCTGGTACTCTCTAAGAAACCTAGGCCTTTGATCTGAAAGCTCTTCGCAAGAAGCAAGAACAACAGTAGGTTCAAATGACTTCGAACACATCAACACCGATTCAGTCTCCAGATCAGCCTATGCCGAGAACTGAGCGAGAGTGGGCCAATCAGCTTACTCCACAAAGTTTCGACATGGTAGGAGAAACATCTGAGTACATGGAAGAAAAGATAGGCAAGCTGATCTCTGAGGAATATAAACTAATCATAGCCTATCGACAAAAGAAGATTGAGGAGCTCGACCGAAGGATTGCCCTTCAAGAAAAGTTTCTAAATGAAGGTATGCATGGATTTCACTCTTCAGATGTTGCGCGTAAGTCTGATGATGTTGCTAGGCCGTCGAGACCTCCATCAGGGATGGGCCCCCCTCTTGAAGTGCAGGATCCGGAGTATGTTCCATTTTTTCAGACTCTTCCATCCTCTCCGGTGGAAGGTACTTTTGTTTCGTCTTTTGTGCCTTCTTCTTTTACCTCTTCTGTTTTGTAATATACTAGTAGCGATCATGTGGAAGAAAGAGTCCAGTCTGTTGACTACGGAAAAGGTCCTCTAGAGAACCAATTCTTGTATGTTAACACACGTCGCAAGGATTATAAGAAAAAGCCAGGTAACTTCACATAATCAGATTGAATTTGGTGTTCCTTTCACTTCATTACATGGTGTATCATCATCTTCACAGTTTCATTTTCAGTCTTTAAATGATAAAAATGAACAAAAAGAATCTGCACCTCATACACCTCACTTTCAAAACCCACCCATCCCACCACATTCTTCCGCTGCTTCACCACTTCCATTTGCACCATTTACATTTCCATTTCAAACACCTCATGTCGCACCGCACATCACACCGGGGGGTTATGGAAACATAGGCACATCCTTTAAAACCTCATCCTTCCCTCAGCCGAGTGGTGTTCCACCTACCTCATACCCACTTTCGGAATCTTTGCAGCCTGGGTATCCCACTCAGTCTCTCCCAAGTGTAGATCAATTGCCTCCACATTTTGCCTCCATGGCATTGCCTAGTGGACCTTCTGGTCATAATGTTGTGTCCCAGCCTTATTTTGGACAAGGCTCTTGTGTCCCAGTGCCTCCACCTACACCGGCACCTTATGAAAACATTCATGTTCCAGTGCCTCTGCATCAATCGGCACTCATTGGACACTCACAGCCTACTTCTGCCTACCCACCTCTTCCCCCTCCTTACTCTTATCAGACACTCTCACCTCCATCTTTTCCACCATCATCATACTCCATCCACCTGACACCTCATGGTTCTAGCTCATCTTCTGCCAAGAATGCATTTAATGACAAGACTTGTTTTAACGGGTCAAACTTTACTACTTGGTCGAATTTGACGAGACGTGTCCTTGATTCACAGAACCTATGGGATCTAGTGCAGGGGTTGGAACCCCAACCTATCCCGTGTTTGTTCCATACGAGGTCGTCTACTCATGGAAGGCTAGAAATGCCTCCGCTATTGTCGAGCTCATGCAGGACTTATTGCCAGAGTTTCATTCTCAACTTCAGCATTTTGACTTGGCGTCAGAGCGATGGGCACACTTGACTGACCGCTATGCGGCTCGAGATAGGACTCGTCGTATTAATCTTGACCATGAGCTTCAGCTTTTCAAAATCACTGACCGGGATGACTTGAAAGTCAAGTTGGCTGAGTATCGACGTCTCCTCGCTGAATTCTCCACTACGGGGACTCCCAAGTCCTTAACGATCAGGTCACATTGTTCCTAAATAAACTCCCCAAGAAATACTTTAATTTTGTGGAAGGAATAGTTTCAAAGCCTACCATGCCTACATTCTATGAATTTAAGTGTCAGTTGTTACGTTACGCACGGTTGTTCGATCAGTTTCATATGAATTTCTCTTCAGAGCGGGCTCTTCTTGCTCATTCTTAGAAAGGGCAACAAGGGAAGGGCAAACGAAACCAAACCTCCACTCACAATCAAAATCAAACTCAAAAGCTAAATCTATCTGGGGATTCTCAAGGAAACTCCCAGCCACAACTCAAACTTGGGAGGCAGAATGTACCTAAAAAGAATAGGTATTGTCAACATTGTCAAAAGGCTGGCCATTTTGACAATGAGTGTCAATCAAAGGCACGAGACACATCGCTAAAACCTAAGTCTCAGACCCCCGCCCCTCAGTCGGGCAACCCCCAGCGGGGACGGCAAGGTGATGGCAAGGGGCAGTTTAAAGGTCAGATTCACACTGCCACCGCACAGTCACCTCAGTCGACAACGTTCTCAACTCCAAAGGGCTTGTCTGACTGGTCTACAAAAGCCGATATCGTCTCCATAGAGACATCAAATGCGAGTCGTCCACATCTGTGAGTTGCCTCCCGACGAGGTTACTGCAGAGGCCCACTCGTCACAACCAAGCACTTCATCTCCAATTTGGATTGTGGACAGTGGAGCTACACGTCACATGACTCCTATAAAGGACATGTTCCGTACCCGAGCCCCTGCAGCCGGGCGGGTCCATGTAGGAAACAACTCCTCAGTCAAGATTCAGGCTTCAAGTTGCGTCAGTTTTGCCACTGACAAGGCTCCCGATCTAGCTTCGCTGGACAATGTATATCATGTCCCTCAACTTGGGGTGAACTTGTTATCTGTTCAGTAGCTTTGCCGGTTGGGGCGAGCAGTTTTCTTTACAGCGACCATAGTCGAGGTCCTTGACTCTCTGACTAGTTTAGTGATTGCTCGCGGTGAGGCATAGCCTAATTGCCTATACCACATGACACACTTTCTAACCAAGCCGACCGCCAAAGGCTCCGTGTTCCATAGCTTCCAGGCCTTAGCCACATCTCAAGAGCCTACGCAAAATGAGTGTCTTTGGCATTTTCGCTTAGGGCATCTTGGTCATGACTCACTTTATGAGTTGTCATGCCGTGAGCTGGTTAAGGGACTTCCACATCTGAAGCTAGCTCGAGATGTCTGTAAAGCCCGTCAGCTCGAGAAGCAGCACCGTACCCCATTTCGTCAACAGTCTACACATAGAGCTAAGGATCCTCTTAGACCGATTCACATTGATCTTTGTGGGCCGACACCCACTACTGCTTTGAACGGCGCACTGTACTTTTTGATAGTGGATAATCATTCTCGATACATGTGGGTGTACTTCCTCAAGCATAAGTCAGATGTTTTCAGATATTTTTCTGCTTGGGTGCTGCTAGTTCATAACTAGACTGGTCGTCGTGTTGGGTGCATGAGGAGTGATAGCGGTGGTGAGTTTATCTCCCACGAGTTTTCCGAGTTTCTACAGAAGCATGGCATTTCTCACCAACTCACCTCTACCAACTCCCCCTCTCAGAATGGAGTCATAGAGCATAGGAACCGCATAGTCATGGAAATGGTACGCTCTATGCTGTTCCCAACAGAGCTTCCTGAGCGCCTTTGAGTCGAGGCTCTTAACACTTCGATGTACATCCTCAACCGGTGCCTAACTGCAGCTCTTCCTCAAAAGACCCCGTATGAGGCATTTTTTTGCTCCCGGCCTGTTATTTCCCATTTCAAAGTCTTCGGGTGTCGCACGTACACACACACGCCTGATGACAAGATAGGAAAGCTTACTCCCCAAGCTGATCTCCTTATTTTTGTGGGATATTCCTCTGAAGCGAAAGCCTATCGTTTGTTCGATCCTCGAATAAACAAGGTGATCATTAGGCGAGATGTCGTCTTTAACGAGAGGGATATTGTGCAGTCTTCGGCATCAGATTCCGATCCACTTCCTTCTTCCACATCATCAGAGATCGTGCCTACTGAGCCTAGTCTACTTCCCACTCCTGACATTCCCCAGTTTCTTCACCTCCCAGGCCCCCTTTGCGAGAGTCGTTATCTCGCTGGTACCAGCAGACCTTGCGCGATTCGGGGATCCTACCACCGGATTCCAGTCCGGAGGAACCTAGAAGATCTGCCCGGCTTGCTCCTCAGGCATCATTTGCATCACTGTTTACAGCTGATTACATAGCGCATTCTGAGCCGAATACCTAGCAGGAGGCTCTTTAGCACCCTCAATGGCAAGAGGCCATGGAAAGGAAGCTGGAGAGTATTGACCAAAATGAGACTTGAACATTGGTGGATCATCTAAGCCACGAGAAAGTCATCGGGACAAAGTGGATTTTTTGGACAAAGCTAAAAGCTGATGGGACTTTAGACAAGTACAAGGCTCGCCTTGTAGTGCAAGGGTTTCGACAGAAGCACGGCATTGCAATACATGAAATGGATATCAAGAGTGCCTTCCTGAATGGATACTTGGAGAAGAAAGTCTATGTGGAGCAGCCACTGGGCTTTCCCTCAATGAATCCTAGGGATACAGTATTCCACTTGCAGAAAACTCTTTATGGGCTGAAGCAAGCGCTGCGGTCTTGGTTCCATAGAATGGATGAGTTCTTACAGACTCGTGGATACCATTCTACCCCTTATAACACGAACTTATATGTTCAATCCACTCCAGAGGGAGTTAGCTATATCCTGCTATATGTTTATGACTTACTCATCAAAGGTTCAGAATCTGCTGCCATAGCGAAAATTAAGGCTAAGCTTAAAGCTACATTTGAAATGGCAGACCTTGGTTTATTGTCTTATTTTTTGGGAATGGAGGTAGTTCGTTCTAGAGGATGTATTTTTGTGTCACAGCAAAAGTACACACTTCAGCTTGTGGAACAGTACACTTTGGATCAAACACGGCCAGTGGCCACGCCTATTGATCCTATTGTCCACTTGTCGAAGGATACCCTAGGACAGCCCTTCGATGCATACACCTATCATTCTGTTGTAGAAAAACTTCTTTAATTAATTCACACTAGGCCAGATTTAGCTTACTCAGTTAGCATACTCAGTCGGTATTTCACAGCACTTGGGATGTCACATTGGCTACATGTCTTCATGTGTTGCGTTATTTGCGGTGTACTTTTTCTTATGGCCTGACATACGGTTCTGGTTTATGTTTGTAGGGGTACACTGATTCTGATTTGGCAAGAGATCCTGACACCCGGTGTTCCCATTGCGGCTACCTCTTTACCTTGGGTACGGCTCCCATTTCTTGGTCCAACCGTAAGCAAGAGACGGTGGCGGCTTCCACGGCCAAGGCTGAGTACCGGGCTCTCTTCGATGGCACCATCGAGGCCATCTATCTGAGGAGTTTACTAGCGGCGCTTCATTTTCCATGTGACTCTCCCACAATTGTCTACTGCGACAACCAGAGTGCCATTGCCCTTGCAAGCAAACCGATCATCACACCACGGACATGGCATGTGGGAGTCCACTTCCACTTTTCCAGAGAGCAGGTTGAGCTAGGCACCATTCGCCTAGAGTTTATGCCTTCATCAGATAATTTTGCAAATATCTTGACCAAAGCGGTCAACCGGCCGATTCTTCAATACCTGCTACCCAAGATCGGCTTGGGTACACCCTCCCCTAATTCTTCAGCTTGATCGGGAGAGGGTGCTTCCCTCTTGCTTTCCCTTCCAGTTTGAAAGGGGACGGCTCCTACTCTTGATCGTGACAGTGATGATGCTTACAATTTTTTAGACATTACATTCACTTATTCTTTTGTATTGTATTACGGGCATTTGTAACTTCATCCGCACTATCAGGATGACCTGATCGTAAAAGGGCACTTGAACTAGTGAATACTTCCCCTGCGAGGGCACCATCCCAGTGACACCGTTGCATAGCATATTGCATGAGCATGGCATCTTGCATCTCCCTTTGCATTACCCTATGCATTGGCATTTTGTTCATGTCAACATGCATCTGTGTGCATTTATCCCTTTTCGGTCTTTTGGAGTGGTTGACTCTAGAATCCACCATATTCGTAGCATAACACATGGCAATTCTCCTAAAGGCAGTTTCCCTACCCTTGCTTGCTATGATTGTCTTGCTAAGCCCACCGTTTTTTTGTGCCTCTCACACATTCAACACATGATTGACATATACACTCACTTTTATCATCCTTAGGCACTTATCCTCATCAATGCGAGGGATTGACTTGCTAGTTTTGTGAATAACTTGGGTTTAAAACTCTCTTTATCTTTTCCTATCTGTCACTTAATCGGCCGCTGCCCCTATATTACTTATGTATTTTCAAAACACTTTTCAAAAAAAAAACAAAAAACAAAAAAATAACAAAACAAAACAAACAAGTTCATCGTTGACTCCATCCGTCTTTGTAGGCCTTGGTAGGCCCTTGGGCAACCGACGAGCACCCTTGGTCCGATGCCCTGACCTCTCTAGGGTGATCACTTGGGCTCCCTTGGTAAGATATCCATCGCCTCTATAGTCTTGGTAGGCCACTGGGCAATCGACGTGCACCTTTTGTCCGATGCCCTGGCTGCTTTGGAATGGAATGCCTTGGGGTAAATCAAAATTTAGGTTGGCCTACCTTTCTCGCCCTATTTTAGACCTGAGAGAGGGTGCTATGCTAAGAAATGCACTTACCACTTAAACAGCCCCAAAACATGCTTATTATAGACTTATTTTAGCCAAAACCCTAAAACGGGGAGCGGAACGAGAAAGTTAAGTGGGAGAGGATCTAGAACCCTAACTTTCTATAAATTGACAACCAGCTCTCCACTCTTTCACAATCTCGTTTTTGCAGGTTTCAAGTGCTACCAGCTTGCTGCCCACACCCCGAACACGGAGGACTTCTCAGCCCTTGCTGTCCATCATTGTTCCCTACAGTCTAGCGCCTGTTTCCAGCCCTCCACACGCTAATTGCTGCTGTTTTTGCCTGGCGACTCACTGTTGTTCATCTGCACTGCTGTCGTGCAGCTTGCCACGCCACCAAACTGCTGCGTTTCCAAGCTCCAGCTACCGCACTGACAGTTTTCTCTCTCCTGTCTGTAGTCGCTGCAGTCTTTCTCTCTCCTGCAAGCTATCCTGCCTACGTTTTCAATCCTTCTCTCCTACAAGCTCTGTTTTTAGTCTTTCTCTCTGCTACAGGCTGTCCTGCCTGCGTTTTTAGTCTTTCTCTTGTCAGAGTACAGCGGTGCGGAAGCGTAGGACTGAGAGAGAGAGAACGCAGAGAGAGAAGAGAGAGAAAGAGACAGTGGACGATGAAGATCTGCTGTATAAAGAATGCTGAATACAAAGATATGCAGATATATACACGGGCGCAGTGCGCTGGACTGCGTGTCTCCACCTCGACGATGCAACCTGCTGTTCACCTCGAAGTCTGCTGCAGTCTGCACTGTCTGCTGTCTGAAATCTGCGAACAGAGACGGAATCTGCGCGTGTCACCGGTCTGTAATCTGCGAGCAGAGAAGTGTACCAGACTGCTGAAAGTGCCAGCTATAAATAGCCGAGAAACGAGGCAAAAGAGGGCGCCAGAAATAGCCAGGCGGCTGCATTAAATGCAGCCGACTGGCTGCTGCAGGTCGGACTGCCACATGGCAGTCCGACTGCCAATCCGACTGCACCAGCCTGCTGCCCCTGATCAGGCTATGACCTGATCGCTAACACCCCCTCTCAGAACCTGGGCAGGGCAGAAGCCTGAGGGATCTGGAATGTCTCTGAAGTAGAGCCTGAGGAAGCGCCTTCGTAAACAAATCCGCAAGATTGTCTTCCGTCTTGCAATACTCCACAGTGATGGTCTCATCCAGAAGCTTTTCTCGGATGAAGTGGTACTGGATCTCAATGTGCTTTGTCCGGGCATGAAAAACAGGGTTCTTTGCCAAGGCAATGCAACTCCCCTCTGAGACTGATAAATCTCATGGGCCAAAAAGAAATGGAGTAGACCCAAGTCCGTCATCTCGAACGTCCGATGTAAAGCTGACTTCGTCTCTTGGACCTGTTGTGCATCATCACCTGTGACAATCAAATCATCAACATATAAGACAAACAGCACACAACCATCCTCGGAAGTGTGAACATACAGCTGCGGATCGGCCTTGGACCGCCGATAGCCCAACTGAGTCTGGAGGAACGAATCAATCTTCTCGTTCCATGCACGCGGAGCCTGCTTGAGGCCATACAAGGCCTTCTTCAACCTATAGACTTTCCCATCTGAAGAACCAAAGCCAGGAGGCTGCTCAACATAGATCTCCTCCTTCAAATCACCATTAAGGAAGGCCGACTTCACATCCAACTAATAAACAGGCCATCGCCTATGGCCAGCCAAAGCAAGAACAGCTCTAATGGTCGCCATACGAGCTGTGGGGGCAAAAGTATCATGACAGTCAATACCTAGGCGCTGTGCAAAACCTTTAGCAACAAGGCGAGCCTTGTGCTTATCCAAAGTACCATCGCTGAGGTATTTGGTCTTGAAGACCCACTTGACTCCAATCACCTTCTTCTTCGGGGGGCGGGGCACGAGTGACCAAGTGCCATTCCTCTCAATAGCCTCCAACTCAGCTTCCATAGCTTTCTTCCATGGTGCGGACTGTGAAGCCTCCTTCACGGAGGTGGGCTCTCGATCCTACATAACACGGGTCATCAAACAATAGTTGGAGCAAACAAGCTCCGTAGAATGTGCCTGGTGCCTCCGTGACCGCAGCGGACCATCCTGCGGTCCCCACTCCTCAGGAACCCCCTCGATCCCTGAATTACGGAATGTGTCACGGGCCCAGCGAGGAGGAGGCCGAACCTCCCCTCGTCTTTCTCCATCAGCAGAAGACTCTGGAATATCCACCGGCGGTAACTCCTCAGAGGTGTCCGGTGGAACACTAGACTCTGTATCAGAAATAGAATCATAATCAAAAGGCACAGGCTCTAGTGGAACTGTAGAAGGAGCCCAACTCTCCCCTGGATCTCCAAGAACGGGATGCTCCTCACCCGTTGAAGTAGCCGGAACCTCCACAAACCGCACATCACGGCTAGTGTACACATCCCGCTTGACGGGATCATACAGTCGGTAGCCCTGGGACTGGGAGCTGTAGCCAACAAATACCTATTTTCGGGAAGCGGCTTCAAATTTATCACGGTGAGCCATGGGAATGTGAACATAGGCATCACACCCAAAGACCCGAAAGTAAGAAACATCTGGCTTCGTCCCAAAATAAGCCTCAAATGGGGTCATTCCGTCCACGGCCGAAGTAGGGGATCGATTAAGGATGTGAACTGCGGTAGCCACAGCCTCGGCCCACAGAACCTGAGGGGTCTGTCGGTGCTCCATCATGGTGCGCGCCATCTCGATCACACTGCGGTTCTTCCGTTCAAGAATACCATTTTCTTGAGGAGTGTTGGTATTGGCAAACTCCTGGTGAATTCCTCTATCTGCACAAAAGCGAGCAAACTCATTAGAAACAAATTCACCTCCCTTGTCAGATCGCAAGGTCTTCAACTTCCGGCCCGATCGGTTCTCCTCAAAGAGAAGCCAATCCTTGAAGTGCGAGAAAGCTTCTAACTTTAGTGCGAAAAAAATAGACCCATGTCATCCTACTATAGTCATCCACGATCAGCATGAAGTACGAGCTCCCACACAGGGACTCATTCCTCATAGGGCCACATAGATCCGTAGATACGAGCTCCATCGGTGAAGTAGACCGCCGCGAAGCTGTGTGGGGAATGGCATCCCTATGCTGCTTCCCCCGAATGCAGGAGACACATGGCTGCTGGCTCACCACTATATCCGGCAACCCTCGAACAAGCTGTCCACGTGATGCCCTCCGAAGATAGTCATAGTTCAGGTGACCAAACCAAGCATGCCATAATTCTGACTGTGACTGAGAGGTAAGAAGAAGAGTAGAGAGGGCGGTGGAAGACTTCAATTTGTAAATGCCGTTCTCCTCATATCCGGATGAGAGAACCTTCCTCGATCAACGATCAAGGACTCGCACCGTCGTACTGTCAAACTCCACCAAAAGGCCAAGGGAGCAAATCTTATGAACTGAAAGGAGATGGTACCCTAATCCTGGTACATGCAAAACCTCTGAGGTATGGATACCACCTCGTCCATCCGGAATAAGCTGTATCTTACCCCGACCTGCAATAGAAACTGAAGAGCCGTCTCCAATGAGAATCTGCCCACGCGAGGGTCGCAGCTGGGCAACACCATCTGATGAAGGAGTCATGTGCCGTGAGACACCACTATCAACAATCCACTCTCAAGCCTGAGGAGCCATCATCGCAGCATCAGCACCATTCGGTGAAGCGTCCTCAATGACAGCTAGATGAAAAAATGCTGCTGATGAGGGTGCAGCCACCGCTCCAGAATCCTTGGTATCCTTCTTCTTGGTGTCCTTCGTGTCTTTGTCAGGGCAATCCTTCTTCCAATGGCCAGTCTTTCCACAAATATGGCATGTGGAATCTTTGTCCTTGTCCTTCTCCTTGTTCTTCTTGGACTTGTTATCCCCCTTCTTTTTCTTTTGGTCCTTCCCCTTCTTCTGAGAGGCTTGACCTGTCAACGCCTCCGACTTGGAAGCATTCTGTCCCTTTAACTGTTCCTCTTGGTCCAAGACCATAGGAACCAACTCTTCCCACCGAAGAGTAGAGTAGACTCTCGCCCCGAAGTAATAAGGGCAGAGTCAAATGTACCGAATCGTGGCGGCAGCTGGAACAATAGTGTGATCGCCATATCTTCGGAGGAAATCGGCTTCCCGGCATTCTGAACCTGCATCTGAAGCTGCCTTAGCTTGTTAATGTGCTCTCGCAGCAAAGAAGACTTATTTACGGACAAGGTCCGCATCTGTACCTCCAAAGAAACCCGTTTCATTAGGGTCATCCGATTGTACATCTGATCACGCTCCAGCCATATCTCCCGAGCCACCGTCAAGTGCTCGATGTGAGCGATCACGGCTGTAGTGCATGATAGAAAGAGAAAGGATCGAATCCTGGCATTCAGTTTGTCCCAATGAGACTGGGCCTTGGCCAACTCCGCACAAGCATCGGAAGAGAGTTTGGACTCATCTCTTACCGAGGGCCGGTCAATCTCCTCCTGTACCAACTCCCCCAAATCATAGGACTCAAGAATGGCCAACATCATGACGCGCCAAATGCGATAGTTGTCGCCGTCGAGCTTCTGATCTGTAGGAAGAGCCGGTAAGACAGGAACCTTCCGGTCCATAATCGCCTAGAACTCCAAGTCCATCTCTGTAGACATCTTCACCTGCAATGCCTTCACAAACGCAAAAGCAGCCCCCTCTAACTGGGAAAACTCAGCCTGCTAAGGCTCTTCCGCGTCCTGAACCTTCTTCACCCGCCGGAGGCGATGAAAAAGCAAAACCTGCACTTGTAGGCTGAAAACTCGAACTTCCTCCGCATCAAACAGCAAAAAACAGCAGCAAATCCACCACCTGTACTCCTTTCTTGTGCGCCCACACTCGTTTCAGCCTTGTTCCAAGGCGCAGCCCTCCTGTATGCCCTTAAACGCAAAAAACGCAAATTTGTGTCGCGATGGAAACTCCTCTTCAGGTTGATTCTGCACTCAGTCAGCCCTCAAACACTGCTCTGATACCATGTCAAAGTGCAGCGGTGCGGAAGCGTAGGACTGAGAGAGAGAGAACGCAGAGAGAGAAGAGAGAGAAAGAGACAGTGGACGATGAAGATCTGCTGTATAAAGAATGCTGAATACAAAGATATGCAGATATATACACGGGCGCAGTGCGCTGGACTGCGTGTCTCCACCTCGACGATGCAACCTGCTGTTCACCTCGAAGTCTGCTGCAGTCTGCACTGTCTGCTGTTTGAAATCTGCGAACGGAGACGGAATCCGCGCGTGTCACCGGTCTGTAATCTGCGAGCAGAGAAGTGTACCAGACTGCTGAAAGTGCCAGGTATAAATAGCCGAGAAACGGGGCAAAAGAGGGCGCTAGAAACGGGGCAAAAGAGGGCTGCTGCAGGTCGGACTGCCACGTGGCAGTCCAACTGTGCAATCCGACTGCCAGTCCGACTGCACCAGCCTGCTGCCCCTGATCAGGCTATGACCTGATCGCTAACATCTCTCTCCTGCAAGCTCCGTTTTTAGTCTTTCTCTCTCCTCACTGCTGTCTGCATCAGATCTAGCTTCTCACTGCTGTGTTTGCTGGTGTTCGACATCTGAAGGCTGCCTTGCTGCGATTCGGGATCCATTCGGAGTACGGCACACTCTCCAGCTCATTACCCTTGCCCTGATCCTAGAGATACAGGAGTTCCAGGTTCAGTATTCATTCACTGCATAGTATGTTTGCTGCATGAGCATCGTATTATTAGTAGTCATATCATTTCATTTATTCATTGTCTCTGAGTTACTCTAACCCTAACCTTAACTGTGTTCTTTTTATCAGTCTGTCTTTGTCGTACGGTTTCTGTTTATGTTTCTGTGTTAGGGTATTTTTCTTTATAGTTTCTCCTTCCATCATAGAGCTTTATCATAAACTAATTTCCACGCAATAAATAAATCATCAAATAACTAAAAGACTCCCAAAACAAAAAAGCTAGAATGCTATTGCACAGTATACGATACACGATAGGCTCTAAAGATTGACACTTCTATTGATTATTTTTAATTATTATTCAAAGCTTATACAAATCATGAGCTACTGTCACAAACCAACACTTTCTCAATACCAATGATTCCCGTATGCTTTGCTTTTGAATTAGTCGAGACTTGCCTCCAATGCAATGTCCTCAATTGCTTTTACCAACCTTTAACCAAATGCGTCACAAATATGTCCACTCATACTCTAATAAGTGTAATGTAAAGAATACATATTGTCCTCAATTCAACTGACTTTTAAAAGTAACATTTGATGTGCAAATCCAGTTCCACATTACTACACACTATAAACAATGTATAATATATGCAAATCTTAGTTCCAAATTGATTCGATCTACTTTACAAAGCCACAATCCTACTCATATATCAATCTCGGTGCTTTGCTCTACCCTTTGCACACCCATTTCACCATCAAACTGAGTAAATTCATACTTGCACTTCAAATCCACATGTTGCCACAAAGAATCAGCATTCAATTCATGCCCAAAAACAAAAGGCAATCACTTACATTCCTACAATATTCATTCCATTAGATACTATCTTGCATTTTTCTAGATTTTCTATGTATTTTTAGTGATAGAATTGCTACATTTAAGCCATTTCACGTGGTACAACTCATCCACAAGTGCACAATGAGTGTTCAAAAATACATATAAACACTTCAGCCTATCAAATCCAAAAAATGACATCAAATATTTGAGCCCAATCTTATGGAGCATTTCCTTTGGACAACTACCTTACATAGTCTCCATACAATTCCACACTGGTCCTCTTTTAAACTGAGGGATTTCTTGCAATAAAACCATGATAAAATCACACTCTTCGTGATAAAGTTGTCCAACAAATGCAAAAGGCTTGAGATCTCAAAGGAGAAGAGAATATCACAACCTATAGTGCTGTAATAACCTGTTTTGATAAGAATTAGGTAAAAAACAGCAACATGCCTTGCCATGAATGAAGTTACAAAGTTGCTCAATGGATTCCCCATACGGAGAGCAAAAGATTGGCTGCTGCCCCAACTCCATACATACTGTCAACTCATGTTCCACTACCGAATATTTGCAATTTCTATAGCAAAGAAGTTGTCTCCAAACTTATGCTTCTCGGAGAGCAGAAGATTGCCTGCCATCCCAACTCCATACATACTATCAACTCATGTTCCACTGCCAAATATTTGCAATTTCTATAGCAAAAAAATTGTCTCCAAACTTGTGCTTCTCAATTGAGATAGAAAAGAAGTTGTCTCCAAACTTATGCTTCTCGGAGAGCAGAAGATTGCCTGCTATCCCAACTCCATACATACTATCAACTCATGTTCCACTGCCAAATATTTGCAATTTCTATAGCAAAAAAGTTGTCTCCAAACTTGTGCTTCTCAATTGAGATAGAAAGACATCCCAAATAGCCAAGTTTAGCTTTCTAAATGAGTAACCAGCTACCCCTTAATCCAATCTCATTTCTTATTGAGGGTTAATTAACAACTTGCTCATTAATCAAAAGTGAGCTGCTCACTAGGTCAAATTTAAGCTCAAGGTGTGCTTTATAACTTCAGTGACATGTTTATCAGATAAAACTTTCCATTGATCATTAAATCTAAGGTGCAATTAATTAATGAAAGTTTCACATTGCACCTTGTTCTTTCTGCATTGTCATTCGCAAAGCTTATGCATTTGTCCACTACATGCCTATATGTCAAATCCTTCAATTCTAGTGCAATAGTCACCATGCCAAGACCCAAGAATACTAAAACTAAAATTCATATTAATTAAATCATTAAGTCAATTTCTCATTCTGGTGACAAACTACAACCCATACTACACATTCATACCAACCTTGCAAGTGGTTTACAAGTCTACTTAGTAATAGGGGATGGCCATCTTCTAGCTTCCCATCCCAGTCCCACCCCAGGCCCATACAGTCATAATCCCGTCCCCATATTAGAGCCCCCTCTCATGGTAACGAGGAATGGCAATTCCTACCCCTATCCCCATTCCCATCCCCGTCCCATGTTACTATGTTACAAGAAGTTGAGTGTATCTTGACCCTAAGTGAGGGCCATTCTAACACTTACAAGCTCTAGTCCAAGACCGGCTACCTTTCACATGAACTTCTAACTACTCTAGTTGGATGTGTAGTTGTGCTCATGCCCCAAGAGCATGAAATCTTGCATTGAGCAAATAAAGATTATGTCCTTTCATAACCTTCCATTTGCATTCAACACAGTCAAGGTGGTTTCATACGTTTAGTATGATACATTCAATACGTGAATATGTACAGCATGGAACATACACAAAAATTTTAAGAATAAAATGCGTCGTTTCGTACGTTCATTAAAAAAATACATATAAAATCAGCCTACACATATAAAATGTGCAACTTAACGATAGAACATGAAGGGACCTATGCATTGTGGAGAAGAATATGGAGAAAGGAGGAGAGGGAGAGGAAGAGGGATTTGGGAAAAGAAGAGGGTGTAATCTGTATGAATGAAACTTGAAAGTGAGAGAAGGGATAGAGAGGAAGAGGAAGAGGGAGAGGGAGAAGACAGGAAGAGATGGTGAGAAAGGGATAGGGAGAGGGAGAGGAAGAGGAAGAGGGACAAGGACAAGGAGAGGGACAGGGACAGGGATAGGAGGAAGAGAAGGTGAGGGAAAGGGAGAGGAAGAGGGTAAGGGAGAGGGAGAGCAAGGTGATTGAAGAAGACAGTGGCTTGAAAGTTGAGCTCAAGAGAGGGAGATTGATGAAGATGGAGGCTGATTTGTGTGGTGAGATGGGGGGAGGGGGCTGCCCTTTTATAAGGGCTGAGGTGAGGGAGAAGAGAAGAGGAAGGAGTATGAAAGAGGGAGGAGCGTGAAAGAAGAGAAGTTTGAATGTGTAAAAGGCCGAAAAAAAATTTCACAAAAATGCACCAATGGACATTTTAAATGGTCCTTTTTTTTTGGGTACAGTTCAAACGCACAGACACCGTATAGTACCGTATGAAATGTACAGACACACACAGAATGCAACCCTGGACACAGTCAAAGGCTGATCTCACAGGTGATTGGAAATGGTAGCCAGCTGTAGAAAGAGCTCTTTGAATTGCACGTAATATGAATGGCATCCTCTGACTAGATTCTATACAATTGCAGAAGTCTAGACATTTACATTCGAGGTGTTTTGGGCAGAACTTGACATGGATGGCATGCAGTGGGTATCTTCTGTCTATGTGAGCCTACAAAGGTTCAGTATCAACTGGAGGAGGCTCTTAGTGATCACTACCAAACATACTCAAAATAACTGTGTAGCTCGGTAGGGTTATGCTACTTTCCTTTCTCATTGGCAACATGCATATGCTTCCTGAAAGCAAGAACAAAATGCAAAGCACAAAAGAGAAGTAGGTATATTGCAGCAATGCTGTACTATAGGCCACACATATTGCAACCATACAGTGAGCTACAAACAGCCTCCAAGGAAGAAGCGAGGTTACAAACCTACCTGTCAAGTCTTCCATGTTTGCAGGCTTGATGTCGACAATGTTAAAACTCTGATCACTGACTTCCATATTCCATAAATTGATCCTCAAATCATCAGCAGAAATGTATGTCTCACAATCACTGCCAGCGAAAGGGGACACGTCCACCAGTCATTTCAAATTTATTAAGTCCTTACAAATGACCAAAAAAAGCAGATAGTTTAATCATACTGTTGTTAGGAAAAAGCAACATATTCATCTTCTACATACTTCTGAACCTCAAAGCAATCACATCAAATAGGCTCTGTATATGCTACAACCATTACAGTAACTGTCAAATTAGCAATGTTCCATGGGCTAACAACCTTGCCGTTTCTAGCATAACTGGCCACATTTTTCATTAAGCATCACTGTCGTCCAGAAGTGTAGCAAATACTTACTGAGATCTCAACCCACAAACAAGGAGCAGAAAAGATGAACAATACAAACAACTACAAATGCATCATCTACCCACGGGGCGTATGGCATTATAAGACCCCTCATGTGAAAAGAAAAGAAAAGATGTGTCACATGTGACATGTGAGAGGACACGAACGGCATTAAGAGAACAAAAGCTCTAACACACCACATCATGCAAATACGGTATTTTTTTAATAATGTTAGCGCTTAGCATTGTGCATTCATAAGTGTACTAAGCCTTTCATTGGCTTATATTTGGGTGTATGTGGCCACTTTACGGGCAACTTACTAGCATTCCACTGGGCTGACCTTGGCCTTGGAGGGTAGTGTCCCATTTCTCACACTATATAGGGTAAAGAAGCCAATAGAGTAACATCCAAAAATTACATTATATTTCCTTAATACTCAACCTATATACATCCCATTACACTCAAGTAAGAATATTTGGGACTTTTTGATATTATGATCAATTAGACCTAGTTATAAACAAAGGACCCATCAAAGAGTGACAATGAGGGTCTAATTTTTTGGTTTTACAAAATCCAAGTATTACAAAATGCATGGCTCAATTGTTTGACTTTCTAAACACACAGAACTTTGTGTCATAGCTTAACGTGGCTAAACATGATGCATCTTTTGTACAAATTTGTCAATAAAATCAAGTGGGTGTGTTTTAGTTTTGGGAGGCATCACTTTATTGGCCCCTTTACCTTTACATGTGTGCCTCTCCTCCACATTTACTCGTTCATTCATCACATCATTCGAGGGAGAAAGAAAGAAAGAAAGTTATAGATACGTCTACAAAAGGCCAAATCAGCCTATGAGACCAAAATGTTACATCTAAAAAGCCAAAGAATTTTCCCATGTCCCAAAATAGTTGTCATCTAGCAATGGCTAACTAAATGGAAAATAAACAATAAACATTACATAGCTGATGAGTACAAAATGATGTCTAAGCTAGATACAATGTGGAATTGCTCAAGAGGCACTCTCATCCCAGGATCTCTCATGGGTCAATCTAGCATAGAGAAGCTGAAGCGGCGAGG
Source organism: Lygodium microphyllum (assembly GCF_053477565.2). NCBI lineage: Eukaryota > Viridiplantae > Streptophyta > Polypodiopsida > Schizaeales > Lygodiaceae > Lygodium > Lygodium microphyllum. The sequence goes on from NC_141141.1 coordinate 95,724,955, forward strand.
TACAATACCCTGATGGCGGTCTAGTATCCTTTGTATCTTTAGATGGTGCCTCATGTGGCTGGCTGGGCATGGGCGATGGTCTACATCTCTCAATGGCTATGTCTAGGGCGGTTCCCCTTGGTGGAGAGAGATACAAAGAACGAAAGGAAGATTATATTAACGTCTCCATAGAGGCCAACATGACCTGGGAGACCCCACAAATACAATGACATGATTCCAAATCCTGATACATACAACAACTAGGGGGAGGCAAAGAAAGAGAAAAATTTTCCTTGAGTAAAAGCTAAAGCAAAAAGCATGCTATACTACTCGGGATCTACAACCATGATACCCAAGAATTGGGTTTTTCTTTCGTTCTTCTCTTTTCTTTTCGCACCTAGGAGCGTGGGGGGGGGGGGGGGGGGGCCGCCGGGGGTTGGGTTTTAAGGGCTTTGTAGCTATACCATGCCATTGCTACCGATTACACCTATATAGGGAGTAGTAGTGACTCAAAGCCGTGCCTTGTTTTCACTCTCCATGTGATTCCCTATGCCCAGTGGTGAACCCTCTTATGTGCGGCGTCACGAGGGTGTAGTCCTGGGATGTGTCTATGTTGTCCCGCTTTTGGATTGAATAATACAAGAGTATACCTTGAGCTCATATCGTGTTACCTTTCTGTGCCGTGTTGAGTGCGTAACGAGTGCAGGTTTATCACACTTGGTATCAGAGCAACTCTTGCTCGGAGTGAAGGAGTACTCACGGAAGCAGGAGAAAGGATCCAGTGCCCTAAAGAGATCGAAGTCGTAACGACCCACAGCGCAACGCCCCGCGTCGCGTCGCCCCACGTCGCGACACCTCCCCGACGCGTCGCCCCGGCGTGACGCCCCAACCGCGACATCCCACCATCTGAAGACGTGACGCGGCTTCCCCGCGGCACAACCCACACCACCACCGGCGAAACGCGGCTTCCCCGCGTCGACACCACCACCAACCACATGGAGGACGAAAGGAAGAACGTCACCCTCCCAACACTAGAGGAGAGAAAGAAGAGTAGGGGACAAGAATGGAGAGTGGCCCAGGAGGAGAAAGTGGCCGAGCTAGAAAGACAGTTAGATGGTATGTCAGGCATGCTAGAATCAATATGGAGGAACATGCAAATGAAAGAAGAGGAGGAAGAAAGGAGGAAAAAACTAGAAGTAGAGCAGGGCTATAGAGAATGGGTGATCCAACAACAAGAAGAGGAGAAAAGACACCGAATGCAAGAGGAGATGGATAGAACGGGTAGAGAGGAGACATCTAGGAGGGCGCAAGATACAAGGAAGGAGAAGGAGAAAGTAGTAGAATTAGGAAGCAAAAAGAAAGACAAGAAGAAGGAGAAGAAGCACCATCGCAAAGAAGAGGGAGATAGCAGTAGTTCAGAAGATGATTATGGAAAATTCAAGATGCCCCAACCCGCCAAGTACAAGGGAGAGAGGGATGGTTTGGTTCTAAAGAAGTGGATCGCAGAGGTGGACAGGTACTTAAAGTATTCACGAATTACTAAAGACAGGAAGGCGGAGGTGGCAGCCATTTACTTGGAGGAGGATGCTGCCAGTTGGTACTTGCTAGAACAAGAGCAAGGCCACACAATCTGTTCATGGAAAGAGCTCCAGGAAGAACTGAAGGACTACTTTATTCCAAAGCTGGAGAAATTCAAAGTGAGAGATGAATGGAGGAACCTCAAGCAAACACAGGGAAAGATGAAAGAATATGTCAGCAAATATAGGCAGATCATACTGCAACTACCAAACATGGATAAAGATACTAAGCTACATGGATTTTTGTTTGGGATGCAAGAATGGGCGAGAAGAGATGTGGAGAGACAAGAGCCAACAAGCTTAGCAGAAGCCATGAGAATGGCCGAACGACTGGTGGACCTGGAAGGCAGAAGAACAGCACAACGAAATCAAAACAGATTCAACAACAACTTCAACAACACCTTCAACAACAACTCATGGAACCAAAGGCCCAATGCTCCTAGAGGGGCATTCACAGATACAAGGAGCCAAAACAACACGACCACCACGGCCGTATCACAAACCGCCTTAGTACCGAGAGGAGCAGCAGGAAGATGGGGAAACAATCACTACAGGCCAACCCCTAGTACATCATATGGGCCAGCAGGATCAAACACGTCATGGTGGAGACCCCCAGGCCCGTCCGTCGGAATCAGATGCTTCAAATGCGGAGGTCCACACTACCAAAACAGATGCCCAATAGAAGATACAGCTTCGTCAAGTGGATCAAGGGTGAATGCAACTAGTGCATATGGAGGAGAAGAACTACAACCACCGCGAATCTAGGAAATCCCTAGTGGGAGTGAAGAAAGTATGGACCACCCAAGGGTAGGGTCAGTTAGCGCCCGACCCCAATGCATGGCAGCCAAAGTAGCAGCAGTCCATCATCTATACATCAAAGGCCAAGTGGGCGAGGATAACCAACCCATCATGGTGGACACAGGAGCAACACACAACTTCATGACACCAGGGTGTGCAGCAAAACATGGACTAAAACTGTCGAAGGCCCCAGAAGGACTAACAGTGACATTCGCACAAGGAGAAGCCAAGGAGGTGAAACAAGTCTTTGCAGTCCAAGTAGCAGCCAACAAGTGGAAGGCGAAACTCAACTTCTTAGTAATCCCCATGGATGATTTTGAAGTGATGCTGGGATTGGAATTCTATGACAAGTATGTCATTGCAATGTTTGGTAAAGGTGTAAATGAAATGATGTTAGATATGCAAGGAGAAGGCGTCAGAGTACCATGTGAAAGAATGCAACTACCTGGCAGGACCCCAATCAAAGTGCAAATGAAGGAAAATAAGCCAGGAGTAGCTTGCCAAACAATGAAGCAAACTACAACCCAACCAAAGGGCCAGACCCAAAGTATACCGGTCCAGGGGACCGTTATCAAGCCACGTATCATGACTTGCAGTGCCAAGCAAGTCGAAAAATCAGTCAAACAAGGAGATATGGTCTATCTATGCATGATCCGACCGATTGAAGAAGAAAAAAGTGGCAAGAAACCCAGACAACAGAACAAGAAAACAGAGGTGGCAAAAATACTAGAAGAGTTCAAAGATGTGATGCCAGCCGAGCTGCCCAAGGGTCTACCACCCAGGCGAGATGTAGATCACAAAATTGAGCTAATCCCCGGGTCGGCCCCACCAGCCCGAGCTCCCTATCGCATGAATCACACCGAACTAATGGAACTGAAGAAGCAACTGCATGAATTAGAAAAACAAGGATTCATCCGCCCTAGCAAATCCCCCTTTGGTGCCCCAGTGCTATTTGTAAAGAAGAAGGATGGGGGACTCAAACTCTGTGTAGATTATAGGGCCCTTAACAAAATCACCATCAAAAGCAAATACCCCATGCCCCTAGTGGAGAATCTCTTAGATAGGTTACACGGGGCCAAGTACTTTAGCCGAATTGACTTTAGATCCGGATACCACCAAATCCACATAGCAGAAGAAGATATCCCCAAAACAGCATTCCGTACTCGATATGGTAGTTTTGAGTGGCTAGTACTAGGATTCGGCCTAAGCAATGGGCCAGGCACATTTTGTGGCCTCATGGATGGAGTCTTTAGACCGGAGATAGATATCTTTGTCATTATCTACATAGATGACCTCCTAGTCTTCAGCAAAACATTAGAAGAACATAAGCAGCACCTACGCCAAGTTTTTAAGAAACTGCGGCAGCACCAGTTATATGCCAAGCCCGAAAAATGTGAGTTTGCAGTAAAAGAGTTGGAGTTCTTAGGCTTTATTGTAGGAGCAGATGGAATCAAAGTGGATCCTAAGAAGGTCGAAGCCGTCCAAAGATGGCCCATACTCAAGAATGTAAGAGAAGTGCGGGAGTTCCTCGGCTTCACAGTGTTTTGCCGAAGATTTATAAAAGATTACAGCCTCATCACTGCCCCCCTCTCCCACCTCACCAAGGAAGATCACCCTTTTACATGGGGGAATGCGCAACAGGAAGCCTTTGAGCAGATGAAGAAGTGCATGAGCCAAACTCCTGTCCTAAAGGTGCCAAACTTTACCAAACCCTTTGAAATTTCCACAGATGCATCCGACTACGGCATAGGAGGTGTCCTGGTACAAGAGGGCCACCCCATTGCTTATGAGTCAAAGAAGTTTACCGGTGCTGAAACAAGGTGGAGCACGCATGAGAAGGAAATGTTGGCAGTCATACACTGCCTTAGAAAATGGAAGCATTATGTTCAAGACAAGCATACAGTCGTCTTCACCGACAACATCTCCCTCAAATACTTCCAATCTCAGCCCAAGTTATCGGCAAAGCAAGCCCGCTGGCTAGACTTCCTAGCCGAATTCGACTTGGAGATTAAACACAAACACGGCTCCACGAACAAGATAGCAGATGCATTGAGTCGGAAAGCAGACCTAAAAGCTGTCAGTGTGGTCAGCACCAACTTCATAGAACTCGTCAAAGAGGCCCTAGAGCAAGACCAAGAAATGCACAAAATAATCAAAGATGTCGAAGCAGAGAAGACCCCACACGGAATGTATACCTTAGAGGAAGGTATCCTCTTTCTAGGCAAGAGATTGTATATCCCCAACAATGTGGAATTGAAGAAACTCATACTGCATGAAATACATGATGGCAAGATTGGAGGCCACAAAGGGCAAAGCAAAACCTTGGAGGCCCTCAGGAAGCAGTTCTTTTGGCCAACATGAAGGAAGAAGTAATAGACTACATCAAAGCTTGCCCCACTTGCCAAATGATCAAAGCACCACGATCAAGACCAGCAGGTCTACTATAGCCATTACCAGTACCCAACCGCTCGTGGGACGTCATCAACATGGACTTCATTGTGGAACTACTTGAGTCCCATGGGTACACAATCATCTTTGTAGTGGTGGACTATTTTTCCAAACAAGCTCACTTCATCCCAGCCAAACCACCACTGAACGCCAAGGAGGTAGCACGCCTCTTCTTCACACATGTATTCAAACTTCATGGCTTACCGCTGGCTATTGTATCAGATAGAGATGGAAGATTCATGAGCGACATGTGGAAGGAACTCTTCAAGACTCTGGAAACACAATTGAGATTCTCATCATCCTTCCACCCAGAGACAGATGGACAGACAAAACGAGTCAACCAAGGCATCCAAGATTATCTCCGAAGCTATGCCCGAGTAGACCAAAAAGATTGGGCATTATACCTTGATGTTTTGGAATTCCACTATAATAGCTCCATACACTCGGCAACCGGGTACACTCCCTTCGAGTTAGCAACAGGAAAAGAAGTCATAACACCATTGGCCTTAGCATCCGGGGTGGCCAAAGCAGAAGATCAAGATGCAGAAGAATTTTTGAAGAAATGGAGAGACCGCAATGCAGCAGCTAAACAAAGCCTAGAGCAGAGCAAGATCACCATGACAGAGCAAGCAAACAAAAAGAGAAAGGCTGTACTATTCGCCAAAGGAGACATGGTCCTAGTGAGCTCTAAGAATATGTCACTTCCCAAAAACATGACCCCCAAATTCAATCACCATTACTATGGACCCTACCGAATCACTCAAGTGCTGAACGAAGTCACCTACAAGCTGGACCTGCCAGATAGTGTTTGTGTTCATAACGCATTTCATGCTCGTCTTCTGCGCAGGTTCTATCCCGATAACCAATGGGGATGGCGCGTACCAATGCTCCATTCCAACGGTCCCTTCGAAGTAGAAGCCTTCCTCCGACGCCGGGAACAAAGAGGCTTCCCCGAATACCTCACCAAGTGGCGCGGGCGTCAACTCAAGGAGGCCACTTGGATCTCAGAAGCGGAGGCCCGCAAACGCGAAAAGGATGCCTTCGCCCTTTGGCTCAAGGAGAACCGCCCAGCTCCTTCCAACGACCCTTGAGCCTTTCCAGTACTTCAACAATAATGCAGTTCTCAAGCATAGACCCACACATGCCCCACTCCTCAAATGTAATCGAGTCGAGGGTGGACCCGCATGGTAGCAACCATCCAAAAAACAACTCCAGTAAATAAAAAGCCCCAAGTCCTAGTGTGGCAGACACTGGCCACAGTCTGATAGCATAGACTGTGTTAAGACCCCGCGGTCCCTTAGACCGGCAGACACTGACCAGCTTGATAGGAAAAGCTGCGTTAAGACCCCGGATGAGTCAAATAACAAACGCTACCCTTAGATTGCTGAGGTCAGCAACCCAGTAAGCGGGAGTGAGTGTAAGGACTTTGTAGCTATACCATGCCCTTGCTACCGATTGCACCTATATAGGGAGTAGTAGTGACTCAAAGCCCTGCCTTGTTTTCACTCTACGTGTGATTCCCTATGCCCAGTGGTGAACCTTCTTATGTGCGGCGTCACGAGGGTGTAGTCCTAGGATGTGTCTATGTTGTCCTGCTTTTGGATTGAATAATACAAGAGTATACCTTGAGCTCATATCGTGTTACCTTTCTGTGCCGTGTTGAGTGCGTAACGAGTGCAAGTTTATCACCGGGGGGGGGGGGGGGTTGTTGTGTGGATATATATAGGGGCATGCACTATATTGCAATGTGCTTGATCCTGACATGTAACACTTGTATCTTTTATTGCCATGTGAATATTATGATATACTACCTAATTGTGTTACTTCATTGAGGGCCATGCAAAGTACAGCAATGCTTGTGTTTATTAGTCTAGCCTCATTGGCATTCGACTACAAGCTATCTTGTCAAACATCTACCATACACATATCTAGTCAAACACAAGTGGCACATACCTAGTCACCAATATGGTTGATGAATGTGTCAAGCCAAGTGGTTTTGACTAGGCATCGCAATCCAATAGTGTTCCGTTTTCATGTCTTTTTTTTGCTAGTGTAACTAGTGTGTGGCACTGACGATTGCCTTGATGAAGTAGCATGGTAGTCGTGTTGTCAATAATTGCCCACATGGCATCAAAATTACCATACATGCACTACGTCTTTCTCCACGTTTTGTTGTAAAAGCCTTCAAAACCTTTTGACTTAACTTGTGTTCTATAGCTCGTTTCTATCTGTCTTATTATTAGTCTCTTTGACTTGAATCACAACTTGTTTGTATGTGTTTATACATCCAGAGATGGTTGTTAACTTGATTCAAGACCACCAAAAACATATGGTTGTTAAACTAATTCAAAGTGAGGAAGGTATGGACGGTACCCAAGTAAAAGTGGAAACCCTAGCCATAATCATATGTAAAAGTAAATAGAAAGCTTACTCTTATATGTGCAAACTATTGAGAGTATTTCCTTCTCTATTTTCTCGCTTGCTTCACCACCTCCCCTGTTGATATGCTTTGTATTTTTGGTTGTTTCTCACCCTTGTGTGCAGATTTCAGCCATTAGTCTACCTCCACATTGCTATTCAGCCTTCACGACTGTTGTCACCTCTCCATCAGCCCTTGCAGTGCCTTGGCACCTTCCTCTAGGCTATCGCCCACTATCTGGTGCCATCTTCCAAGCTGTGTTTGGCATCCACCTGCCATTGTCAGCATCTCCACCATCTCCATTTGCCTGCATTTGAGCTCCCTCTGCCTAGCGACAATGTGGCTGCTTCCCTCTCCATCAGGCGACATCCTTCAGCTTGCACTTGCACCCTTTTGGAGCCACTTGGCATCATCTCTCTCTTTTGCACTTGTTGCCTCATTCCCCTCAACCTCCTAGCATCAGCGTTTTGCAGATTCCTCCCTCCACACTTTGATTGGTGGTCACAAACTTGGGATCCATCTCCAATGGATGTCACTCTCTAACACTTTACTTTGCCTTTGGGTATCTGTACACTCTTACATTCATTTACAATATTCATTCACTTCAGAGTTGTGTTCTTCTCTCCCTTCTTCTGTTTGTGTTTGAGTTTTGAGTTTTGCGTTTAGGGTTTGAGTTTTGCTTTATGTTTTTGTGTCTCTCTCTTTGTGTTTCTGCCGTGGTCATACACTCTGTGTTTCCTTCGTACACACCCTAGCAGTTTTCTTCACAGAAGATACGAGAATGAGGGAGGTTGGCTAGTCACAAAGGATCAATGATGGATAATGAGAGTAGGAGGGCAAGCCACCTATATATAGTTGGCAAAAACCTAAAAAATGGCCAAAAGTGCCAAAAAGAAATGCACTAATGTGCCTCCATCGAAAGTTCTAAAACACATAAAATGACCGATAAATACAATGGTAGAGCTCCTAATATCCTTGTCTAGCTCAAACTAAGACTCGTAGGCAAGAGATAACCACACAAGACATACACAACTACTAACACCCCCTCTCAAATCTAGGACGTGATGGAAGGCCAAAGGGGATGCAGATTCAACGGTGGCAAGAAAGGGGGGTCAATGCCAATGAAGTCCCTTGATGAAAAAAGCCAGCCAAGGAGCAAGACCCCCTCTCCATACAAAAATCCGACCAAACAGAAGGCCACCAAAGGGCACGGGAAATAGAGAGGCCTCGAACAGATCACTCCTAAAAACTCCATGAGTGAACCAAGCCACTGACCCAACTAGGAGACAGTAGCGAGGAACTATCAAAGGCGACATAAGTTGCATAGAAGCAACACGGACCAAGGGCCAAGTGGCAAAGGATGGTGGCTCAATGACGAAGAAAAGATGTTGCTGCAAAAAAAAAGGCCCAAAGTAGAGTGGAAACCTTGAAGAAACTTCTCACAATCCTAGAAAGCCCCCTCTGAAACACAAAGGGATAAGAAATTCATAGACACGTCGTCAATATCGTCCCCCTTCAAAAGGGATGGGCGGTAGAAGGGAACCACCAAAGGAGATGGTGGGGAGTGGGATGGAACTTGTGGGATAAATGGTGCACAATCAAGAACGAGTGCAGCATTAGAAAGCTACCTCAGAGGGCCCTGCACAATGCAAGAGGAATGGAGCATAGATAGCTCCCTCCCCGGCCAATCTGTCACAAAAGTGACTCCTATAGAAGAATCCTTAACAAGGATGGCTGGCTCAATGAAGAGAACGTGGGTCTTGAGTCTAAGAAGGTCAAAAATTAAGAGGAGAGGGAAGCCCAAGTCAAGAACATGTAGGGCCTCAAAAACGAAGCTCAATGGATAGTCAAACAATAGAGGCAAAGTACCAACACTACTAATAGGCACCGAAGAGATGTCACCAGCATAGACCATAACCTCTTATGGACGAAGATCCTGCAACAAATAACCTTAAGGAGTCATATAACTCTATGCACCACTGTCAATGAGCCAAGGCTGCTCAAAAGATGAGACACTTGAAAAAGGTTCGTCCACCTAATAAATGTGTAGAAACACAAACTTGATGGTAATTGTGAGTAATAAAGAAGAGGTATAGGAAGGCTCCAATATAGATCCACCCTTTGCCCCCGAACGAAAGTGAGAGTATTTCCTCCATCACTTCTACCCAAGGTCTAAGGTCTTCCCACAATGAGGACATGTGAAATATCCTCTACGCTTATCCACAAAATATATATTAGAGTCGAAAGATGATGCCAACTTCTTACTCTTCCTAATCTTCAAATTGGCGTGTTCTCTACTTGAAGAGAAAGTTGCATAAGCATGGCCATGTACACATGCTCTACAAGAAGCTAGCTCACTATGACTCCCATCCTACTCAAGCACCAATCAGATTAGTTCCTCCCAAGTGAGTCTCCCGGCTACGAGAAGTGAGAAGACTGGTATAGAACGCATCATATGTTAGTGATGAAAGATGTGAGAGAAATATCACAGCTAGGTCCTCCGAAGAAATGTCCAAACCAAGGGATGCAAGCTCCTCCAAATCCCCTCCATCCTATGGATGTGATCCCTCATCGTAGGGGAATCTACGACAGAAAGCTGTCATAGCTTCAACTCAAAGATAATCGATGCCCAAATGTCTAGATCTAGAAGAGAGATGCCCATCTCCTCCAAATCTCTATAGCAAGACGGACACATCTAACATGCATAAGCTCGGAATCTGTACAAGTCAAAAAGAGAAAAGAGCACGCTCCTGCATCCACACTCAAATCCACAATCACACCATCATGAGGATCCCGTAGGTCGGGGTATAGGGATAGTAGCAAAATCCCTAAGGTCACAATGGTCGAGGAGACACTTCATGCGGCATGACCATAGAGGATAGTTCGTCCTATCTAGCTTGTTGGATACAAGTAGAGAGGGTAGGACTAACACCTACCTAGGAGATGCCATCAATGCCAATCAAGGACCGGAAACCTTGAGGCTTGAAAGAATATAGCGAGAAAGAGGCGTATGATGGTACTTACTCTAAATCGTCCCAAACCACACAATCCCCCAAAGCATACACATCATCCATAGATGTCCTTCAATAAGTACCTGCAAAAAAACAAAGATGATATTGCTGTTGGAAGAAAAACAACCAACAGTGTCCTCTGTATAATCACAATCTGTTGAGCCACCATACCAAAGAAGGACGCCGACACTGTAGACAGGGAGTATCCAATGCCAAAAGGAACACACAATGCCAACGAAGAGGGTTGGCGAGAAAACTTATCATAGTGAAACACAATAGAAAAGATGTAACTGCTGAGAGGAGGCTGCCCTACTGCAAAATGCAGATGCTGACTTTTTTGGGAGGGGGGGGGGGAAGCACCATACCAAAGAAGGGGGGAGGCACTGTAGACAAGAAGTATCCAATGCCAAAAGGAACACACAATGCCAACGAAGATGTCAGAGTGCAGCGGTGCGGAAGCGTAGGACTGAGAGAGAGAACGCAGAGAGAGAAGGGAGAGAAAGAGACAGTGGACAATGAAGATCTGCTGTATAAAGAATGCTGAATACAAAGATATACACGGGCACAGTGCGCTGGCCTGCGTGTCTCCACCTCGACGATGCGACCTGCTGTCCACCTCGAAGCCTGCTGCAGTCTGCACTGTCTGCTGTCTGAAATCTGTGAACAGAGACAGAAATCTGCACGGCACCGGTCTGTAATCTGCGACAGAGAAGAATGGCCAGACTGCTGGAAACGTCGGCAATATATAGCCGAAAAACTGCCTGAAATGGGGCGCCAGAAATAGGGCGCAGCCTGGAGTAAGTCGGCTGCAGGCAGTCGGACTGCCACGTGGCAGTCCGACTGCACAGTCCGACTGTGCAGCAGCCTGCTGGTCCGACTGTGCAGGCCTGCCTGCCCAATCAGGCTATGATCTCTAACACCCCCTCTCAGAGCCTGGGCAGGGCAGAAGCCTGAGGGATCTGGAATGTTGCCGAAGGAGAGCCTGAGGAAGTGCCTTTGTAAACAAATCCGCAAGATTATCCTCCGTCTTGCAATACTCCACAGTGATGGTCTCATCCAGAAGCTTTTCTCGGATGAAATGGTACTGAATCTCAATGTGCTTCGTCCGGGCATGAAAAACAGGGTTCCTCGCCAAGGCAATGCAACTCTCATTGTCACATCGCAGCAATGTAGGACGAGTCTAGGGGCACCCAAGCTCCTCCAACAATCTCCGAAGCCACACAACCTCGCATGTGGTGGAAGACGCGGCCCGATACTCCGCCTCAGTAGACGAAAGGGCTACCGTGGGCTGCTTCTTGCTACTCCATGAAATAACACCTGCACCCAAAGTAAAGCAGTAACCTGTTGTAGACCGCCTGTGGTCCACGTCACCGGCCCAATCCGAGTCGCTCCAACCTGCAAGTACAAGATCTGACCCATCTGTCCCTGCGGGGTAATGAATCCCCAAATCAGACGTCCCCCTCAGATACCGAAGTATCCTCTGAGCAGCCTGCCAATGCACCGTCTTAGGTTCACTCATGAACCCTACCAAGAGCCCAACAGCAAAACATAGATCAACCCTCATGTTGAGAAGCCAAATCAAGGACCCTATCAACTGTCGATAGCGGGACGCATCCGCCAAAGGAGAAGCTGAATGGGAAGTGGCCTTCCAGTTCGGATCCATAGGAGTAGAGAGGGCCCGGCAATCTTCCATCTCAAAAGTCACCAAGAGCTCCTGTACATATCTCTGTTGGGAGAGAAAGATCCCCCTCTGAGACTGATAAATCTCATGGCCTAAAAAGAAATGGAGTAGCCCCAAATCCGTCATCTCGAACGTCCGATGTAAAGCTGACTTTGTCTCCTGGACCTGCTGTGCATCATCACCTGTGACAATCAAATCATCAACATATAATACAAACAGCACACAACCATCCTCAAAAGTGTGAACATACAGCTGCGGATCGGCCTTGGACCGCCGATATCCCAACTGAGTCTGGAGGAACGAATCAATCTTCTTGTTCCAAGCTCGCGGGGCCTGCTTGAGACCATATAGGGCCTTCTTCAACCTGTAGACTTTCCCATCTGAAGAACCAAAGCCAGGAGGCTGCTCAACGTAGATCTCCTCCTTCAGATCACCATTCAGGAAGGCCGACTTCACATCCAGCTGATAAACAGGCCATCTCCTATGGCCAGCCAAAGCAAGAACAGCTCTAATGGTTGCCATACGAGCTGTAGGGGCAAAGGTGTCATGACAGTCAATCCCTGGGCGCTGGGCAAAACCCTTAGCAACAAGGCGAGCCTTGTGCTTATCCAAAGTACCATCACTGAGATCTTTGGTCTTGAAGACCCACTTGACTCCAATCACCTTCTTCTTCGGGAGGCGTGGCACAAGTGACCAAGTGCCATTCCTCTCAATAGCCTCCAACTCAGCTTCCATAGCTTTCTTCCATGGGGCGTACTGTAAAGCCTCCTTCACGGAGATGGGCTCTCGATCCTGCATAACACGGGACATCAAACAATAATTGGAGCAAACAAGCTCCGAAGAATGCGCCTGGTGCCTCCGTGACCGCCGCGGACCATCCTGTGGTCCCCACTCCTCAGGAACCCCCTCGATCCCTGAATCACGGAGTGTGTCACGGGCCCAGCGAGGAGGAGGCCGAACCTCCCCTCGTCCTTCTCCATCAGTAGAAGACTCTCGAATGTCCACCGGTGGTAACTCCGCAGAAGGATCCGGTGGAACAGTAGACTCTGTGTCAGAAACAGAATCATAATCAAATGGCACAGGCTCCAGTGGAACTGTAGAAGGAGCCAAACTCTCCCCTGGATCTCCAAGAACGGGGTGCTTCTCACCCGTTGAAGAAGCCGGAACCTCCACAAACCGCACATCACGGCTAGTATATACATCCCGCTTGACGGGATCATACAGTCGGTAGCCTTGGGACTGGGAACTGTAGGCAACAAATACCTGTTTTCGGGAAGCCGCTTCAAATTTATCACGGTGAGCCTTGGGAATGTGAACATAGACATCACACCCAAAGACTCGAAAGTAAGAAACATCTGGCTTCGTCCCAAAATAAGCCTCAAATGGAGTCATCCCTTCCACGGCCGAAGTAGGGGATCGATTAAGAATGTGGACTGCAGTAGCCACAGCCTCGGCCCACAGAACCTGAGGGGTCTGTCGGTGCTCCATCATGGTGCGCGCCATCTCGATCACACTGCAGTTCTTCCGTTCTAGAATACCATTTTCTTGAGGAGTATTGGTATTGGCAAACTCCTGGTGAATTCCTCTATCTGCATAAAACCGAGCAAATTCATTAGACACAAATTCACCTCCCTTGTCGGATCGCAAGGTCTTCAACTTCCGGCCTGATCGGTTCTCCTCAAAGAGAAGCCAATCCTTGAAGTGCGAGAAAGCTTCTAACTTTAGTGCCAAAAAGTAGGCCCATGTCATCCTGCTGTAGTCATCCACGATCAGCATGAAGTACGAGCTCCCACGCAGGGACTCATTCCTCATAGGGCCACATAGATCCGTAGATACTAACTCCATCGGTGAAGTAGACCGCCGCGAAGCGGTGTGGGGAATGGCATCTCTATGCTGCTTCCCCCGTATGCAGGAGACACATAGCTGCTGGCTCACCACTATATCCGGCAACCCTCGAACAAGCTGTCCACGTGACGCCCTCCGAAGATAGTCATAGTTTAGGTGACCAAACCGAGCATGCCATAACTCAGACTGTGACTGAGAGGTAAGAAGAAGAGAAGAGAGGGCAGTGGAAGACTTCAGTTTGTAAATGCCGTTCTCCTCATATCCAGATGATAGAACCTTCCTCGATTCACGATCAAGGACTCGCACAGTAGAACTGTCAAATTCCACCAAAAGACCAAGGGAGCAAATCTTATGAACTGAAAGGAGATGGTACCCTAATCCTGGTACATGCAAAACCTCTGAGGTATGGGTGCCACCTCGTCCATCCGGAATAAGCTGCATCTTACCCCGACCTGCAATAGAAACTGAAGAGCTGTCTCCAATGAGAACCTGCCCACGCGAAGGTCGCAGCTGGGCAACACCATCTGATGAAGGAGTCATGTGCCGTGAGGCACCACTATCAACAATCCACTCTCGAGCTTGGGGAGCTGCCATCGCAGCATCAGAAGCATTCGGTGAAGCGTCCTCAATGACAACTAAATGTAGAAATGCAGCTGATAAGGGTGCAGCCACCGCTCCAGAATCCTTGGTTTCCTTCTTCTTGGTGTCCTTCGAGTCTTTGTCAGGGCAATCCTTCTTCTAATGGCCAGTCTTTCCACAAATATGACATGTGGAGTCTTTGTCCTTGTCCTTCTCCTTGTCCTTCTTGGACTTGTTATCCCCCTTCTTCTTCTTTTGGTCCTTCCCCTTCTTCTGAGAGACTTGACCTGTCAACGCCTCCGTCTTGGAAGCATCCTGTCCCTTTAACTGTTCCTCTTGGTCCAAGACCATAGGAACCAACTCTTTCCACCGAAGAGTAGACTCTCGCCCCGAAGCAATAAGGGCAGAGTAAAATGTACCGAATCGTGGCGGCAACTGGGACAAGAGTGTGATCGCCATATCTTCGGAGGAAATCGGCTTCCCCGCATTCTGAACCTGCATCTGTAGCTGCCTTAGCTTGTTAATGTGTTCCCTTACCGAAGAAGATTTATTGACGGACAAAGTCCGCATCTGGACCTCCAAAGAAACCCTCTTCATCAGGGTCATCCGATTCTACATTTGATCAAGCTCCAGCCATATCTCACGAGCCACCGTCAAGTGCTCGATGTGAGCGATCACGGCTGTAGTGCATGATAGAAAGAGAAAGGATCGAATCCTGGAATTCAGTTTATCCCAATGAGACTGGGCCCTGGCCAACTCCGCACGAGCATCGGAAGAGAGTTTGAACTCATCTCTTACCGAAGGCCGGTCAATCTCTTCCTGGACCAACTCCGCCAAATCATAGGACTCAAGGATGGCCAACATCATAACGCGCCAAATGCGGTAGTTGTCGCCGTCGAGCTTCTCATCTGTAGGAAGAGCCGGTAGGACAGGCACCTTCCGGTCCATAATCGCCTGGAACTCAAAGTCCATCTCTGTAGACATCTTCACCTGCAATGCCTTCTCAAACGCAAAAGCAGCCCCCTCTGACTGGGTAAACTCAGCCTGCTAAGGCTCTTCCGCGTCCCGAAGCTTCTTCACCCGCCGGAGGCGATGAAAAAGCAAAACCTGCACTTTTAGGTTGAAAACTCAAACTTCCTCCGCGTCAAACAGCAGCAAATCCACCACCTGTACTCCTTTCCTGTGCGCCCACACTCGTTTCAACCTTGTTCCAAGGCGCAGCCCTCCTGTCTGCCCTTAAACGCAAAAAACGCAAATTTGTGTCGCGATGGAAACTCCTCTTCAGGTTGATTCTGCGCTCAGTCAGCCCTCAAACACTGCTCTGATACCATGTCAGAGTGCAGCAGTGCGGAAGCGTAGGACTGAGAGAGAGAACGCAGAGAGAGAAGGGAGAGAAAGAGACAGTGGACAATGAAGATCTGCTGTATAAAGAATGCTGAATACAAAGATATACACGGGCGCAGTGCGCTGGCCTGCGTGTCTCCACCTCGACGATGCGACCTGCTGTCCACCTCAAAGCCTGCTGCAGTCTGCACTGTCTGCTGTCTGAAATCTGTGAACAGAGACAGAAATCTGCACGGCACCGGTCTGTAATCTGCGACAGAGAAGAATGGCCAGACTGCTGGAAACGTCGGCAATATATAGCCGAAAAACTGCCTGAAATGGGGCGCCAGAAATAGGGCGCAGCCTGGAGTAAGTCGGCTGCAGGCAGTCGGACTGCCACGTGGCAGTCCGACTGCACAGTCCGACTGTGCAGCAGCCTGCTGGTCCGACTGTGCAGGCCTACCTGCCCAATCAGGCTATGATCTCTAACAGAAGAGGGTTGGAGAGAAAACTTATCATAGTGAAACACAATAGAAAAGATGTCTCTCTGCCTAAAAAACAAGATGCCCAACAGAGAGGAGGCTGCCCTACTGCAAAATGCAGATGCCTCGAAGGGAGAGCATGGTTGCACCATCGCAGGTCTAAACCTGCAGCACACTTCGATGGTCTAAACCTGCAGCAAGTGTGCTGGGGGCTGCTTGCCTGCTTGTATTGTGCCACCCAACCAGTAGAACGGCCACCCAAGTGCAAAACAAATCTTCCCTCATACACACAGCCTAAATGGGCTGGAAACATGTTATACCATGTCCAACTGCCATGCGTGGCTTTGATACCATGTGAGAGTGTGCAACAGAAAGAGGAAAGTGACAACCAAGAGAAGAAGGAGACAGAGAGAACGCACATGAGAGAAGGAACAATGTGACTACAATGGCTGAAGGTACAAGGCTGCAACATTCAACCCTAACATGCAGCTCTACGCATCAATGTGGCACCAGACGGTAGCCGGGGGATAAGAGAATGAGGAGGGCTGGCTGATCTCAAAGATCAATGATGGATAATGAGAGTGGGAGGACAAGCCGCCTATGTATAGGCAAATTGGGGCCAAAGTGGAAAAACCCGCCTGAAAAGAAATGCACTAACATGCTCTCCATCTAAAGTGTCTAAAATACATCGAATGATAGACAAATACAATGTCAAAGCTCCTCAAGTCCTCATTTGACTTAGACTGGAGCTCAGAGGTAGGAGATGACCACACGACACACATGACTGCTAACACTTTCCTGTTATTACAGATCACAACCAGTGACCATAAGCTCAAGAAAATGGGAAAAAAGGTACCAGCTCTCCAGCCCCCAGAAATTTATGATAAAATATAAACTTTGAAGGATACATATTGGATCAAACCGCCAGGCTTGTCTCCTACAATGTGATGGAAAAGATTGGCTAACAGCTATCTGGTGTACAAACATGACCACTAACACAAAAGTCCACAGCAACTGCAATTTTCTTGTAAGTCTTTGGAATCCAATATATATCCCGAAAAAGTAAAGTTCTTTTTACTAAGCTTTCCCATCATTGGTTTTGAAAAAAGTGAGAAACCCCAAAAAGAATTTTGCATCTCACAAGATAATCACCTTCAAGATGTGTCACAAATACACATATTACATTACAAAAGCATACAATCTCTCTTCTAAATAATCAGAGCTGAAAAGGTGATAACTTGCAAAACAAGACATCTCAGTTTCTGAAATTTCAAACTTTGCACGTCCATTGCTCAACAGAAACACCTGTATGATGTCCTAAATATCTAGGTTACCTGTTTATTGATATTGAGTTTATATGGTAATCATGAGCATGGGCATAAACCCTTCTGCATCTCGCCATATATGCAACTTCATTGCTGCAAACCTGAAAAACTTTGATGATTTCAGGTTAGAAATGTCCTCCTCCCATCCCCCCACCCCCCGAAATGGGGGAAGGGGAGGGGAACAAACAGATACCAATCAATTATTGCATGTTTCCAATACTAACACACGAGACAGTTCCCCAATATCATTTGCATTCATCAGCCTATATCTTGCAGCCTACTCCAATCCCCTCAAGAGTTAAAACAATTGCAGAAACCACAGTGCAAACACAGACTTGTGAGAGTTGGAAAGAAATACAACTACCGTGGGTAAACGGAGAGAGTGTATTCTATCCAAAGGCACATCATCAATGTTTAGTGAATAATCATTCCATTGTCCTTCATTTATGCCCCAGGATGCATGGCCATTGGGACTCAAAATTAAATTTCCAGCAGTAAGACTCCCATTGCTCATCCAATAACTTTGGTCAAGGTTTGTCTCAGAGACTTTCTTTACCTTCTTCTCCAACACCTATTTAACAAGCATAGCACTTGAATATCAACTGAACTGATGCAAATATGTAAAGAGCATTACAAACTAAATTCGCCCTCCAGAAGCACACACAAGCATGGGATACACAATCACCTTCCACAATTTAATTGTTTTATCATTTGTTGACAGTACAAACAATGCACCATTTGCTGTGTGACTCCATCTGATTTTGTTGATCTTTTCCTCTATCTCCAAACTTTTTAAATAGTCAAACTGCAAAAACAGAGACGTTTAAAATCAAAGACCATTAGTCCACAGAGAGTAAAGTATACTTTGGTCATCTTTAACTTAGAATGCACCAAGGAGCCCAGTTCTAACATATATTTGCAAAGCAAGAAAATTGTACTACGCATTTAAGTAGCAAACATGATGATCTTTACTCAGAGACAAAAAACGGACCTCCGGTTCATGACTTTGGAACTCAGTTTTATACTGGTATTCTGGATACCTTGTATACAAAATATCCGTTTTCTCAAGATCCTTCCTAGAGCGGGGCTGCAAACAAAGATTAGATCATTCCAAAAGGCATTAAGGACTCCAAGAAAATAGTACAATGACACAGTGGCATACCTACACCTTATGAAAGACAGTAAGCAAACTGTACAATTAACCATGAGTCCACAAAGACCCTCTCTCAAAGCACAAATATCCAGAGTGGAAATACTTCTCTACTCTAGTCAAGCAGGGCAAAGCTCACATCTTTCCCATCGGTTCTCTGAAACAAAACTACTCGGCCACCTCGATCTCCAGTTGCCAAATGCTCCCCAGTCTTGTCAAACTCGATAGCAGAAATAATGTCAACTACACAAAGAAACCACAAAACCTCTTTTGGGAACTATATCTGAAGACATAGAAACGTCAATATTTAAAGAATCCATAGGATCACTTCCCAATCAACCTGTGATATGACTTCATTGAAAACTGAACTCAAGTTGAAAAGGAAAATTCCATTGCTATGACAAGTGAGAGCGTGAACCAAAACCTTTACAAGAGGCCTCCCAAGAACTCAAATGAAAAACAACTAAAACTTACCTTTTGACAAACTAAACATTCTCTAATCAAACATCTTTTAAAAACGTGTGGGGTAGAAATAACGTCCTCAACCTGCAAAAATTGTAACAAAGTAAGAAGAGCAACTTAGCCAAATGATCCCATTGGCCAATAACTCCTCAATCTACACCTTGGTCCCTTGAACCTCTTTCTTGCCAATTTGAAATAGAGCCCAAGAAGGCAGGAAAATTATAGTGGAAATCTTCAGGTCCAGTGTTGGAAGTCAGCAAAGACAACATGTGTAGTGAAGATTGACAACCTGAACTGCCTTGTTCCAGGCTTCCAGCACCACCACCCTGCCTGATCCAGCAGCACCTGCCACTTGTCACACTGGCCTCTGCAGTCATCAACAGGACCCAACCCTGCCAGCTCATACCCCTGTGCCACCCAGCTCCCTTGCTCTAACAGTACATCCTGTCACACTTCCCCCTTGAAGATACCACCTGCACCCATCCCTATGTCACCAGCTGCCCTGTGCCACCTGCATCTTCTCCTCCAGCCTCCATCTGCTCCTCCTAGCAACTGCCCTTACATCTCTGACTTTTCTACTCTTTCCCAAATGACAACGCCACCTCTCAGCCCTGCTCTTGCTCAGCCCCATCCCCCCAGCCTGTTTACAGCAGCAACTTTCCACCATTGCAGCTTTCCTTCAACTCCATCCCAAGCCACCACTGCCACTGCCTCCTCCTCCTCCCACTACTACTACCACCCCCTTCCATTTTCCATTCACCTCAGGCATCAAAATCAGTTCAACAGGCTGCCAATATGCTTGCAGTTCAAAGGACACCAGCCCAGCAAACTGAAAGAGGAAACAAGACTTGCAAGACAGCAGCCATTCCTCCACCTTCACCAAAAGTCTCCAATGCAGCCCCTTGCATTCCCTCGGCCAATGCTTTGCTGTTAATGTGCTTTGTTCCTAGTATAGAGCTCACCCTTGGGACTTTAGTATATGTGTTTTAATTTACATCCTTTTTTGCAGAGTTATGTTGCCGTGCTTTACCTAAATCCTTATATTAATTACGCTAACATCATCCCCTGACTGTGTAAGTTACCTTTGACGATACCGAGAGAGCCGGATGAGTTGAGAGATAACAGATAAGGAGTTGCAGGAGATCTTCACGCATGTCTCCCGATAAAATGGCCCGCTTTAGAGATATGTAGTTGTCTCTGTCATCATCTAGCCGTTTTGCACGGTCTACCTCAGTACTCTCTAATGCTTCGATCTCCGATAGGCGGAGTCGACACTCTAGACTGGCCCCAGAGGGAGGGAGTGGTTCTGGGAGGTGTTGTAGAGATATAGATGTTGTGAGCCCACAATTGCCATCTTTTTCCCAAGTCTCAACAAGTACTTACCCCTTTTTGTTTGAGATCTACAACACCTTTAAATATGTTATTTATGTAGGTCATCTTGTGTCCTACACGTTGATGCCCTTTGATCCATGATTTGGACTCCCTAGGTATTTAAACTGACATTAAATGTAGTTATTGCCCCTAGTGTCCTAGGCACTAAGTGCCCCTAGTGTCACTTACTCCTAGGTACTAAGTGACACTAGGATTGGGTTTATTTTAAGGTTTCCTACGACGGTTAAGCTTTTAGTGTTTCATAACTTATTATTTAAAGACACTTCATGCCTCATTTGCACGTAAGTGGTATTATTCAGTGTGATCGCCTTGAGCATTGTCCTCTCCCTCGCTCATTAATACACTCTTTCTCATTTGTGATAGAGTATTATTGTACATTGATTAATTTTTTCATTCTCATTCACTTTTCATTAAACTAATCGCATAATTGCTCCATGCCTGAACCAACAATGATATAAGAGCCACTTACCTTCATTGCCCTCGCCATCACTTGCTGTCATTTGCCATCAGCCATTGCCATTGAGCTTTTCTCACCATAGCCATTGACCTTTTCTCACTCGGCCAACTGCCCCACAAACCATTGCCCTTGCGTCGGCTCTATTTCTCTTCATTCACAATTGCACACCTATGAGCCACTACCTACACTTGCCTACTATCAACTACCGCCAATGTCTACACCTCATGTGTCTATCTTGCCTTGTGAGAATTCAATAATTCTACCCATCCCAGTCATTGCCCTGCTCAACTCACCTCTCTGCCATGTTTTGAAGTGCCACCTACCAGTCACAACTCGACACCACCACACTGGTCGCCAGACTCCATTGACAATCACCCCTAGGCAGCCTATTCACCACCTACTTGGACCACCTCCCTCCCATTGACCAATCGACCTGCCTTGTTCAAGACCTACACGGACCTACCATCTCACATCAAAAGCGCTACCATTTCACTTGGTCATTCTTGCCTCCACATGCCACCGTGATCATGACAAGTTGCCGCATCAGCACTTGTCTTGCCAACATACACCACCGGGTCAGGTTAAACCTTAGTCATCACATTGGTGATGGCGACAACCTGACAACCCTGCTCCAAGTCATTCGACAACGTGCCACCCTATCACCTTTCACTCAACACACCAAACAAGTTAAAGATTATTTTTAAAATATTGAGTATTTTTCTCTTTTTGTTCAACTTGGAAGCCTCGGGTCACACTCAAGCCCCTTTAGGACTTTCTTGAATTTTACTCAGTTTGTGCTCAATCTTTACAAAAATTTGGGGATTTCCATCAATTTTCCCAAATCTTTCATCCGATTGAAGAAATTTGTCATCAATCATGGATCATTTTGGGGCTTTTCACTGAGTTAGCTAGGTTTCACTCCAATTTTACCCACGCCAAATTTGGGGCTTTTCCAAAATTTGGGGCTTTTCCAAAATTTGGCATTGTTCATTGACATTGAGGCTATGGATGCGACATCCAGCATCTTTTAAGTAAAAACTTCTTGTCGAATTTCTCTTCAATTTCCCTATAAAATTTGGGGCCTTTCGATATTCGAGCTCAATTTCACCACAATGTTTTCAAAGATTTTGGGGCTTTTCTAAAATTCATCAAATTTCATCAATATTGAGACTCAATTCACCTTGAGGCATGGCATTCGGTATGACTTGGGAATAAATTCTATACAATTTCTTCAATTTCTCTTCATTTTTCTAATCAAATATGGGGCTTTTGCTTAATTCATTTTCTTAGCCCTTGATGTCCTTGGGCTGCCGCCCTTGTTTTCTTCCCATTCAGCTTTGAAAGCTGAATTGCAGCATGCTTTTGATGTGATAGATCTTGGCCACTTGCACTACTATCTTGGCATACAATTTACTATAGTTGAGGGGGGCATTATTTTGCAACAATCTAAGTACATTGGGCAGCTCCTTGAGCATATTCAAATGCTAGATTGCCAGCCTATCTCTACTCCCATTGAGACAAGCCACAAGTTAACACTTGAGGATGCAAGAGAACCTTTTGATGCTTCTTTTTATCAGAGCAAGCCTGTTGGTTGTTTATTGTATTTGTGTAATACACGATTGGATATTCAGTATGGGGTCTCTCAGTTGGCACACTTTATGCACAACCCTGGTACTACACATTGGCAAGCAGTTAAATGTGTCTTTTTTTTATCTCAAAGGCACTCAAATATTGGGCCTTTTTTATCCTAAAGACACTACTCTTTGCTTGCATGCATTTACAAACAATGATTGGCCTCGTTTTTTTTACATGAGGGTGTCCACTAGTGGCAATTGTTTCATGCTTGGTAATTCATGCATTTCTTGGCTGAGCAAGAAGCAATCTACAATGGCCACATCTAGTTATGACGTAGAATACAGGGCAGCATTTACAACTACATTGGAATGTGTATGGCTCAGATGTCTTTTGGTCTATCTTAGTGTGGGACCGGATGTCTTTTGGTCTATCTTAGTGTGGGACCGCGATCACCCACTCCTATCTACATTCACAATCAAAGTGCCATGGCAATTGCAAGGAATCTAGTTTTTCATGCTTGCACTAAGCACATTGAGGTGCGTTATCATTACGTCATAGAAAGGCTCCATGCGGGGGAGATTGACTTGGGTTACGTCCCTACACACGACAACTTGGCAAATGTGTTTACAAAAGCTCTCTCTAGACAGAAGTTTGAAGCCTTTCACAAGGCTCTCAACTTGATACCGTTTGGGGATTGATCTACCTATTCCTTGCATATGTTCACATCATTCACTTAAGGGAGGTTTGTTACACTTACCATGTTCCTCCCATGTTCTGATGTGAACACTCCCTTATCTCACAAGCACTTTTTACCTTTTGATTGGAGACACGGTTTTTCCCCGTGTGAACACCCATTAGTGGGTGCGGTACTTAGTACCTTAGGGATTGTACTTTCATCTATTCTCAAATAGTGGATGAGACCTTCCAACACTCTCTTCTCGCTTGTTGTTCACTTGTTCACTACAATTGTGTGTGAGTATGCACGTGCTATTGAGTCCTAACCTAATAGTCCTTTGGCTGCCCGCACACGAGCCTCCACTCCTAAGGAACAAAGCAATCTTCTTCCATGTGCATTGGTGGCTACAACATGCA
The DNA here is from genome assembly GCF_053477565.2 of Lygodium microphyllum. NCBI lineage: Eukaryota > Viridiplantae > Streptophyta > Polypodiopsida > Schizaeales > Lygodiaceae > Lygodium > Lygodium microphyllum. The sequence continues at coordinate 95,748,550 of NC_141141.1, forward strand.
ATGAAGAATCTCTCTATTATAAAGATACTTTTTTAGATGATCATTGGGTGAAAGCAACGAAGGCAAAGATTGATTCCATCCATCAGAGTGACACTTGGGAGCTATGTGACGTGCCTCACGACAAGAGTGCCATAGATAACAATTTACCAAATGGGTTCATAAAATTAAAGGAAAATAAGATGGTTCTATTGACAGGTACAAAGCCCCCCTTGTTGCCAATGGTTATACCCAACAACAAGGAGTAGACTTTGAGGAGAGTCTTGCCCCTAACTCTCGCATTACTACCATCAAGAGTATTATTGCCCTTGCTGCCCATTCTCATTGGGAGGTGCATCAACTAGACATTAAGACAACATTTCTCCATGGATATCTCACTAAAGAGATATATGTTTCCCAGCCTCCAAATTGCTATTAAAGGCTCTGAAAACAAAGTCTATGGTCTCAAGAAGGCTTTGTATGGTTTAAAGCAAGCTCCACAAGCTTGGTATGCCTGCATACATCCTCATCTATTGCATCTTGAATTCCAAAATAGCCCTGCTAAGGCTACTCTTTACATTTGACATCAGGGATCTGATTTTATATTGTGTTTTATGTTAATGACATGCTTGTCACTGGGACCAATGCTGGTCACAACATTTAAGGCTGATTTACAGCAAATATTTGCCATGACAGATCTTGGTCTAGTTCACTATTATTTGGGTATCCAATTTGCCACCATTGAGGGGGCATCATTATGACAAAGTCCAAATATATTGGACAGCTTCTTCAGCACTTTCAATTTGATGATTGCAAGCCCGTGTCTACTCCTTTGGAGCTTGGGTTTAGATTCACTTCTAATGATAGCAGTGGATCCTTTGATACTGCTTTATATCAGTGGGCTGTTAAATGCTTGATTTATTTATATCACACAAGGCCTGATCTTCAGTTTGCTGTCTCCCAATTGAGCAAATTTATGCACAATCCTTCAGTACTTCATTGGCAAGCAATGAACCATGTCTTTCAATATCTTAAAGGCACCCAATATCTTGGCCTTTTCTATAGGGCTGATTCTTCACTCTCTTTGCATGGATATTCTGACAATGATTGGGCTAGATGTTCAGATTCTCGTGTCTCTCATAGTGGCAATCGCTTCTTCTTGGGTGCATCTCTTGTTTCTCAGTTCAATAAGAAACAAAGTGCAATTGTTGCTTCCAATTGTGAAGCTGAGTACAGATAGCGTTCACAGCCACAATGGAGTGTACTTGGCTCCGCAAGTTACTTGCAAATCTTCATGTGCACCAAATGGCTCCAACACTTATCTACACAGACAGCCAAAGTGCTTTGGCCATTGCAAGGAACCCAATGTTCCATGCTCGCACAAAGCATATAGAAGTTCATTCCCATTATGTTCATGAGCAGATGTTAGCTTAAGAGATAAGAGTTGTCTTACGTACCCACTAAAGACAACTTGGCAAATCTTTTCATGAAAGCTCTTCCTCGACCAAAGTTCCAAGCTTTTCGGCAAGCCTTAAACTCGATTCTATTTGTTCCATGATCTGTCATACTTTGTACCATCATAGGTTGCTATATCTACTTGGATGAACTTGTGCAGCCATGACCTTATATTTCTTTTTATTTTCTAGGATTCTGTCATTTTTCCTAGATCAGTTGTGGGTCATCTTGTGGGCTACCATTGAAGCCCTTTGGTCCATGATTCGAGCTCCCTAGGCATTTAAACTATCATAAATTCCAATTGTTGCTCCTAGTGTCCTTGGCACTTACTGCCTAGGACACTAGGGTTAGGGTTTTCTATGTTGGTTAAGTTGTTAGCATTTCTTCTTTTTTTAATTTAAAGACACTTTATGCCTCATTTACACATAAGTGACACTATCCAATGTGATCGCCTTGAGTGTTGTACTCTCTCTCACTCATTAATACACTCTTTCTCATTCGTGATCGAGTATCATTGGGCATTGATTAATTATTTCATTCTCATTCATTTTTCCTTAAATTAATCGTACAATTGCTCCACGCCTGGGCCAACAATTTAGAGAGTTGGAACCTTTGATGATGCGCTTTCAAAATCCCCCCCCCCCCAACGATACCTATCAATATAGGGTCATCCCTATTAATTGATCAATGCCCTTCCTCAAACAATTTGAATTCCATCTATTCACAAAGGATACCTCATGTAGCTAGTCTCCTACTCATGCTTTCCTAAACAATGCCTCACCTATCAGAATCCTACAGAAAACTATCCTAAGACATGGCAATGATAAACCCCTTTTCATGAAGAGGATGTCCTTGTTGCAAACTCTCTCTAGGATTTGGACAGCAACTATTAATATGTTCTTTTAGAGATAGGAGAGACTAGAAGGCAACTCTAAGCAGATGAGGAAAGAGACATGCTTTTATGCAAGGGTGGAAGTTGGGAAACTGGCACCTTCTTCCCATTAGTGATATATAGTCTAGGATTGCAACCAACCATATTGGTTGTGCACCCAACCATCATATTTATGATGTGCTTAGTGGTCTCTCGTAAGGTCCCTTTTGTGGTATTCTACCTCCATGATTTCTTATGAGGACCTATTCCTCCTCCAACATTAAGACTCCACTTGTTATGGCACTTATGAATAAGAGTCATCTTAATGGGTCAAATTTCACCTACTTAGTCTAACCTTACACAATAGGTGCTTGAGTCTTAGGGTCTTTGGGACCTAGTAGTTTATTAAAATCCTATCCTGTACCCTCCATGGCCCACCCTAACCATATCCATCAATGAAGGGCTCACAATCCTCTTGCAAATGTCAAGTTATTGCAAGGGTTACTTCCTAAGTTTCAATCACAATTGCAGCACTTTCCCCTAGAATCTAATCGTTGGAGTCTTCTCCTTGACTGCTATGTGGCAAGAGATTGAACTCAACGTACTAATCTTAGTCATGAGCTACATGATTTTTCTATTAAGGAAGGGGATGATCTGAAATTCAAGTTGGAAAAATATAGGTGGTTACTTGTTGAGCTTGCCACTACTAGCTCACTCAAGTCAAATGATGCGCAAGTTATATTTTTCTTAAACAAGTTATCTTCTAAATACTTCCACTTCACGCAACACATCATTTCGTTACTCCAATTGCCAACCTTCTATGAGTTCAAATGCCAAGTCTTGCGTTGCAAAAGGCTGTATGATCAAGTCCACAAGAAGTCCTCTTCTTCATTCACACTTTCGTAGGGAGCTATAGTAACCACTTCTTCGAAGGGGGAATTTGGAGACAGCAAGAATTCTCAAGACAAAAAGGCAACCCAACACTCCTTCCTCAAACAGAACCAAAGAAACCAAAGAAACCAAAGAAACTAAACCCCTCTAGTAACAACTCCCTAAAAAGAATAGGTTTTGCACACAATACCAACATTCCGACCATGAAGACGAGAAGTATCATATTAAGGCCCAAGGTCTTCTAGCTAAGAAACCAGAATGGGCCGCAATTGCCTCTATGAGCAGTACTCCCAATGGACGGTCGAGTGTGGCTATGCCTCCAAGTACTACACCGATTGCTGCTGCTCCTAGTACTCAGCCACCACAGTGGCAAGCCACTACACACATAGCATATGGACAACCCCCTCTTCCCCAACCTTATTGGTCCCCTAAGAGAATAGGCGAGTGGTCTACTAACCCCACTTCATTAGATTTTTCACCACAAGTACTTATTGCCACCATTCCGGGGTCTCCTCGTGTACCCCTCTATGTAGGATCACGTCCCCACCTCAACACGAGTTTCATTGGCAAAGAACTTGTTGATGGGCATGTACAATGATAGCCACATATTTAGGTTAGCACCCTTAGATTACTCTAGGCTAGACTAGCTTTTCCTCACCTCGCCATGAGTTTCATTGGCGTAGAGCTTACGGATGGACATGTAGTATGATGGCCACATACTTAGGCTAGCACCCTTAGGATACTCTAGGCTGGCCTAGCTCTTCCTCAGTACTCTTAGTTTCCTAGGCTAATGGGTCAAGCTCATAGGCTAATCTATCCTTAGGCTACTTTAGCTTTAGGACTTACATCTCTTTACTTCTATTCTTCATTCATTTCAGCTTCACTTTTGTTTTGTTTTACACTGAAGCATCTCACTCCGAAACTCCAGTATGCAAATTCTAATCTCTTTTGCAAGGTTTTGCAATCCATTCTATGACTAACATGCTACTTGGGTGATCAACCGGCTTACCCAATCTATTGTTGGTCCATCAATCTTTTTTAGCGTAGATAATTAGTAAATTAATTTTTAGAATTCATATATTCCAAAAATCAATTTACTAGAGTTGGATAATGCTAGAAATTGTTTTGGAAGGCTGCCACTTCGCAAAACGTGCCCATGCAAGTAAAAAAAACGTTTTTCAGGCTTTTTTTTCGAGGGGGAAGAGACAGAGAGAGAGACGAAAGAAAGAAAGAAAGTTATATTAACGTCTACAAAAGGCCAAGTTGGCCTATGAGACCAAAAGCTTACATACAAAATGTCTGGGAAGTTTTGCAAGTCCCAGTAAAGCTACTATCTAGTGTTATGGTGAACTAGGGGTGTGTGTGTGTGTGTGTGTGTGTGTGTGTGTGTGTGTGTGTGTGTGTGTGTGTGTGAGAGAGAGAGAGAGAGAGAAGGCTACCATTGCTATTGCAACAATTGACAAGCCATTTCCAGCCAGCAAGAGACCCTCCAGGAGTTGGTGACATGTCCAAAAGAGACTACAGCAATAACTAACAGCAGTTCAAGGGCCGTTTTAGCCAAGCAATATCATATTTGGGATGGTGGACACAGCTTTCATGGCTGTCTAGACAGTACCGCACTTGATTTCTTCCATTTTCTCGCAATAATGAAAGTCCAAATTTTTATCTCCTCAGCATTCTTTGTGCAAACCATCCAAATTGCAATTGAAGATAGAAATACTACAAGGGACACTAGTTTTGGGGCCAATAAGCTATCCATTGTCCAAGATTAAATGGTAACATTTGCATTTTCAATTTATGTGAATTTTGTGTTTGCTGTAATGGTTCATTAATGAGGTCATTAGCACCCTCTCTAAGAAGGAAGGTTGGTTGCATGGTTCCATTGCCAAGATACCATCAACTCCCATGAGTAGGTGGGCCCCAAGCACTTGTGTGCAAATCAGTGAAGTTGCATATTGTTGAAATTGTGACCAACTAAGTACATTTACAACAAGTATGACATCAATAATCATACAATGATTTGGGTTCAAGTCATGATGGTGTTTCACCATCGGAAGGTACACAAAGCAATAGAGAAGATGCAATGCCTAATCTTGGAACGGGCATGCAGCCTCAATAGCAAGGAGAAAATGTGGGTTTAGAATAAGCAGGGGTCCCTCTAGGCCACTAAATGCTGATGATCAATAAGAAGATGAAGAATTTGATGACTAATTCAAAGATTGTTTGAGGGCAGCTGATATGTTTGCACAATTACCAAAGGTGTTAGAGATATGGTCATCCCCTGGATAGGCATTCATCGAATCATCACAGATGGGCTGTGTACATGCATTTCCTGCCAGACAGACATTCGAGAGCGCTTTCTATGTGTTGGGAGCAAGCTGGATATGCCATGTTGCAGTGTGATCAGTCATCGCATTTATGGCATGTCCCGTGTGTACAATCACAGCAGGTTTGCCATGTGGCAAGTGGTCGTACAGCTGGAGATGCCACCTCAGCAGTCGGACCATTTACTGTGCACAATCAGCTGCTTTTAATGCAGCCAACCTGTGCGGATATATTCTTTTTTATGGGCTATATATTCCAGCCAGTCCCCCACACATTCACAGTTCTGATTGCAGATCTCAGACAAAGATCATGCAGACTGCAGCAAACTTCGAGGTGTATAGGACATCATCAAGGTGGAGATATGCAGACATACACACTACACCCATGTACATATCTGCATTCCTTATTCAGCATTCTTCATATTGCAAATCTTCTATGTTCTTCTATCTCTTTCTCTCTCGCTCCTCTCTGTGTTCACTCTATCTCTTAGTCTTGGTCGTAAGTGTCCACACCACTCCACTCTAACATGGTATCAAAGAAAGCAAAGGCTGATTGATCGTGCACAAACCTAAGGGCTGCATTTTCAGCATTCAAGGGTGAGCGGGAGGGCTTCACATTGGAACAAGGTTGAGACAAGCATGGGCGTGCAGGAAAGGAGAAAAGTTGCTGATTCTGCAGCGAATTTTTACTGTTCGAGAAGGAGGAAGACTGCATGTTGAGCCTTCAATTGCAGATTTTACCCTTCCATTGCCTCCGACAAGTGAGTAAAGTGCAAGATGAGGAGAGAAGAGCCCTGGCAGGCTATGTTTTCACACTCAAAGGGAGCTGCTTTTGTATTTTGTAGGCATAGCAGGTGAAGATGATGTCTTTTGAGACCGATTAATAGTTTCAAGCGATCATGGATCAAAAGGTGCCCGCCGTCCTACTGGCTCTTCCTACAAACCAGAAGCCAAATGGTGAGAACTACCGCATCTGGCAGGTCATGATGCTTGCCATCCTGGTGTCCTATGATTTGGCAGAGCTTGTCATGGAGGTTATTGACCATCCTTCATCATGAGATGAATCCAAATTATCTACAGGCGATAAGGCATTGACAATTGTTGACACAAGCTCAAGTGCATTGGGACAAACTGAATGTCCACATCCGAGCACTTGACGATGGCTTCACCCGCAATTTGCGTTTTTGCGTTTCTGCGTTTTGTGTTTAGGGTTTGCAGCCCCAAAAAGGGGCGCCATCCTAGACTAACTGTGCCTATTTATAGGCCACTCTCATTCATTCCTGACGGCTAATTCATTCAGTCCGTCACCTCTTCTCTCCAGCCTCTCCACTACCCTCACACCCCTTCAAGAGGACATTGCGGTTCGTGGTTCACGGCTGTCTTCATCATCTTCCTTGTGCTACGGCACCCTTGTTCCCTTGTATCACATTCACTCCATGATTCGGAACTCCATCATTCCATTCATCAGAGTTTCTTCTCTCTTCTCTTCTCTTCTCTTCTCCATGTTTGCCAAGTTCGCTCCGTGTCCCCGCCAACCCTACTGACTCGCTGGTATGTCATCTTTTGACATGGTATCAGAGTTGGATCTGCTCACCTAGCAGCGAAGATCCTCCACTCCAGTGAAGGCAAAGACCGGTGTCGTGTTCGGCATCCACTTCTCTTCTTCTTCCGCTGCATCAAAATCTCGTTTTTTGCAGATTTCAAGTTTTTCAGCTTGCTACCCACACCCCTTTCGCAGAGGACATTGCAGTCTCAGCTGTCCCTTGCTGTCATCTATAGTTCGGCACCTATTTCCAACCTTCCACCCACAGTTTGCAGCTGTTTACAGCAAAGAGATTGTTGCTAATCACTCTCCATTCAGAAAACAATCTCGTTTTTGCAGATTTCAGGTATTTCAGCTTGTTGCCCACACCCCATAGGTGGAGGATATTGTGGTCCAAGCTGGCCATTGCTGTCTACAACAGTTTGGCACCTGTTTCCAACCTATCACACTGTTTGGAGCTGATTTCAGCATGTTGACTACTGCTGCTGTTTTTTCCTGCGTTTTAGGTCTTTCTCTATCCTGCAGGCTGTCCTGCCTACGTTTTTAGTCTTTCTCTCTCCTGCACGCTGTCTTGCATGCGTTTTTAGTCTTTCTCGCACCTGTTGCCTACGGTTTTAGTCTTTCTCTCTCCTGCAGGCTGTCTTGCCTACGTTTTTAGTCTCTCTCCTCACTTGCGTTTTTCTACTAGTTGCAACCTCTTACTACTGGCCACGTCCTCCTCCCACTAGCAGCTCACTTCTAGCCCTTCCACTATCCTCCCACCCCTTGAAGCAGACATCGCGGTTCGTGCTTCACACTGCCCTCACACCCCTTGAGGTGGACATTGCGGTTCGTGGTTCCTGGTGGCTGACCTCTTCCTTTTTCAGCAAGGCACACTGGTATCCATGGCTTCTTTACCAACAGTTGTGCAAACTACTAGGTGCTCCTACTATGGCATCACCGGACACACCACAGATGCTTGCCAACTTCGACCCTTGCTCCCCACCCCCCTGGAGTATATGCATCTTCCACCAGGCACTCCTTGTGCCACCTCTCCTTTCTAGGCCACCGAGAATGTTCTGCATCAGCTATCAGAGTACTATGCTCAAGGCAATAAGACGCATCCGATGCGCACTAAGTCCTTTCGAGCACATGGAGGATTGATTGGCGCTACGACCTCCTGGAGATAGTCGCAATGCCAGCGTCCGTCTTCTCCAACATATTTTCAAGTACAGTGGCTACCACGCCCCGCAATTCTGCAATCCGCTCCATCGAGAGACAGTGATTGTTTGAAACCGTCTCCTCGTCAATCTGCTCCTTCGAGAGACAGTGGCTGCTCAACTCCTTCCTCTTCTTCGGCTACCCAATCTGCTCCACTGAGAGAGAGCAATTGTTGCCCACCTCTTGCTCATTCTGAGCCCCACCCTTCCCCACCCTCGACTACTCAGGTTCGAGAGGCTACCCCTGGGAGCTCTTCGGTACGCCTGATACCTTCTTCGGCTCGGCCGGCGGCACTTCCTTCGTCATCAGACATTTCAAAGTCCGTGATCCATGAGTTTTTGGATTCCCTATCTACTTCAGAGAGGGATTCAGAGAGGGATGTTATTCCTTTGCCCTCAGAGGGGGCATCTACTTCTTCTTCAACTTCAGCGGGGGCCCCTCCACCTCCCACCTCAGAGGGGAAAGCTACTCCATATGAAGTTCTTCACCCATCCTCTACTTTCTTGAGGTAGCTGTCTTCAACCAATCATCTCTTCTACTAATACCCAAGATCTTCAGGTACCACCTAGATCGGGACCTCAGAGGTCCAGCAGCGACTTGGTGACGAGGCCTTCGTATTCCTTCCAGCATGGATGCACGGAGCTAGTGGCTTCTCTCCCGAGGTTGAGTTTCGGGTTCCCCAACTCACTCTATCTACTGTTCTTTAATGCAGGTTCCCTTTCCGGTGAAAATCTTGGATCTTAGGGATCCTCTACATCTTCCTCCTCCTCTGCATTGCATGTTTTCATCATCTTTGTACTAGGGCGCTTGGGCAAGTGAGCAATTTCCCCACGAGGGACATTGTCCAAGTGGCACCGACTGCATGAGCATTCTTCAGCATGTAGCATTGCATCTCCACCTCACTCCTCTTGTTTCCCTTTTTGGGCCTGAGAGGGGGTGTTGAGAAACCCTTCACCCACAGTTTGCGTTTTTGCGTTTCTTCATTTTGCGTTAGGGTTTGCAGCCCCAAAAAGGGACGTCATCCTAGATTGACTGTGCCTATTTATAGGCCACTCTCTCATTCATTCCTCATGGCTGATTCATTCAGTCTATCACCTCTTCTCTCCAGCCTCTCCACTACCCTCGCACCCCTTCAGGAGGACATTGCGTTTCGTGGTTCATGGCTATCTTCATCATCTTCCTTGTGCTACGGCACCCTTGTTCCCTTGTATCACATTCACTCCATGATTCAGAACTTCATCGTTCCATTCATCAAAGTTTCTTCTCTCTTCTCTTCTCTTCTCCATATTTGCCGAGTTCACTCCGTGTTCTTCCCTGCCAACCCTACTGTCTCGCCGGTACTTCATCTTTTGACACTAGGGACATATGACTAGAGCTAGATCAAATGTACAATCGAATGACCGTTATGAAACGGGTATCTTTGGAGATGCAGATGAGGACATTGAACCCTAACAAGTCATCTTTTATGTGGGAGCATGTGAATAAGCTACGACAACTTCAAATGCACGTTCAAAATGCAGGGAAGGTAATCACATCTGAAGACATGGCGGCAACTCTTATGTCACACTTACCGCCTAAATTTGGTGCTTCTTACTCCACCTTTATGTTTCAAGGCGGAAGGCAACTCTTCGGTGGGAGGAGTTGATTCCTATGATCTTGGACCAGGAGAAACAATTTAAAGGGTAGAATGCTTCTAAGTTGAAGGCATTAACAAGTCAATCCTCTCAAAAGAAGAGGAAGGACAACAAGAAGAAGGACGACAGACCAAAGGACAAAGAGAAGGAATCTACTTGTCGCATCTATGGCAAGACACGTCATTGGAAGAAGGATTGCCTCAACAAGAATAAGAAGGACACCAAGAAGGAGAAGGCTTCAAAGGATTCCAAAGCACTGGCCGCTCCCTCATCAGCTACATTCCTCCATTTGGAGGTGCCAAAGGCTTCTGATGTTGCATTGACGGCCCCACACCCCTGCGAATGAATTGTTGACAATGGTGCCTCTCGGCACAAACCCCTTCTTCTTTAGGTGTTGCCCATTTGAGGCCTTCACATGGGCAGATTCTCATTGGAGATAGCTCTTCTGTTTACAAATAGAGTATGGGTGGCATGTAGCTTATTCCAAATGGACGAGGTGGCACTCATACTTCAAAGATGCTTCATGTACCATGCTTGGGTTACCATGTGCTTTCAATGCACAAGATTTGTGCTCTTCGCTTGTTGCTTGAGTACAATGCAGATTCTTTCCGAATTCTTGATCATGGATCGAGAAAGGTGCTTTCTACAAGTTACAAGGACAATGGAGTCTACAAGTCGAGGTCTCCTTTTGCCTTAACCTCTCTTCTTCTTACTTCTCAAACACAATCCGAGTTTGGCATGCTTAGTTTGGCCACCTACATTATTCCTACCTTCGGAAGGCGTCTTGGGGACAGCTTGTCCACTAGACATAGTGGTAACCTAGTAGCCTTGTGTATCCTACATTTGTGGAAAACGACATCGTGATGCCATTCCCAGCAAGGCTTTGAGGAGGTCTTTAGCACCCTTGGAGCTTGTTTCTACAGATCTTTATGAACCTATAAGGATGGAATTTCTTAAGGGGAGTTTGTATTTCGTGCTTATTGTTGACGATTTTAGCATGATGACATGGGCTTATTTCTTGGAGCTGAAATCAAAGGCCGCCTCCAACTTCAAGGATCGGTTGCTTTTTGAAGAGAACCGATCATGTAGGAAGCTGAAGACCTTGCCAAATTCTGTGCAAATCGTAGTATCCACCAAGAGTTTGCAAACACCAATACCCCTCAAGAGAATGGCATATTGGAGCGGAAGAATCGAAGTGTAATCGAGATGGCTCGCACCATTATGGCACATCGAGAGACACCCCAATTTCTATGGGCCGAGGCTATGGCTACTGTTGTCCACATCCTTAATCGATACCCTACTTCAGTCATTGCTAGTATAACACCCTATGAACCATTTTTGGGTCTAAGCCTAATGTTTCTTATTTCAAGGTTTTTGGGTATGATGCTTATATTCGCATCCCTAAGATGCAATGAGACAAGTTTAAAGTGGCTTCTCGGAGACGAGTGTTTGTGGGCTATAGCTCGCAGTCCCAAAGGCTATTGATTATGCGATCCTATCAAGCAGGATGTCTACACAAGTCGAGATATTCGGTTCATGGAGGTTACCAATTCCCGCACGGGGGGGGGGGGGGGGGGGGGGTGAAAAGCACCCCGTACTTGGAGATCCTGGAAATAGTTGAGCACCTGCAACTGTTCCATTAGAGCCCAAGCCTCTTGAGGATCCTTCCTTGGTGGATGAGAAGTCAACTTCAACATCGGCCTCCCCTACTACTTCAGTATAGACCAATGTTCCAAAGACTTCAACAAATGGTTAGACATGAGGAGAGATCTGACCTCCTCCTTGTTGAGCCCTTGGTATACTCCATGATGCAAGGATTGAGAAGATCCCTGAGGAGTGGCAGCCACAGGATGGCCCGCAGCATTCTTGGAGGAACCAAGCACATCCCACCAAGCTTGTTTGTACTAATTATTGTTTGATGACTTGTGCTTTACAGGCTAGGGAGCCAACCTCCATGAAGGCGGCTTTGTAGTTTAATCATTGGCAGCAGGCCATGGAGCAAGAGTTGGAGGTGATTGAGAGGAATCACACTTTGGTCTCTTGTGCCACGGCCTCCTCATTAGAAGGTGATTGGCATCAAATGGGTCTTCAGGACCAAATACCAAAGGGACAGCACTTTGAATAAGCACAAGATCCGCCTTGTTGCTTAAGATTTTGCACTACATCCAATTTACCCTTTTACCAAGTTGTATAACTATCCCAAATGATTTTAAAATCTTCATCAAAAACATACATGTCCTGCATACTAGTGAAATTTATATAATGAATCATGGGCACTGCATGAATCTAAGGTCTTCTTAACAAGGCATCGGCTGCCTTGTTTTGCTTCCCTGAAATATGCAATATTTGCAAGTTAAATTGAGCTAAATAAGTGGCCCATCGAATATGCTTTTTAGACATCTTTGGTTGGTTGAGAAAATGTCTCAAACCGTCATGGTCCATCTTGATGAGAAATTTCTCCACCTAAAAGATAGTGACTCTAATCTTTTAATGTTGGGTGTAAACTCCCCTTAAACCCCATGTGTATAAACTTACGGGAGTGAATACACCTTTTATTTGTACCCTAACATATAAATACATTTTTATTCTTTGTGTACTATGGAACACACTAGTACACTCTCACATTCGATTCCCATACTCTCACCTCTCAGCTCTATCCCTACTCATTCTTGTCTCGCACTCCATAGCACTATGTCACAACAAACTGGTATCAGAGCGTTGGTTACAACATTCATGCTTCCCAAGAGTGTGCTAGGTCGTGGGACAGGTAGCAATCGACAAGTGTGTTAGGTCACAAGATAAGCAACGGTGAACAAGTGAGTCAGAGCAATCCCAGCGCGCAGCAGACGGAGTTGGGGAGAAGGCGACCAATACAGGTCGCATGTGGTAGATGGGCTAGGTCGACCATGGTTGACCAGTGGGCGACCAGGCCCAGACAGACCTAACAACAAACGAGCGACGAGACTAACTTGTGAACGAGTAGACGCCAACTGGGCAAACAAGACTG